>NC_071470.1:1330178-1587678 GCF_028500815.1 Rissa tridactyla
GGAAGGAAGGAAGGAAGGAAGGAAGGAAGGAACCACACATGCCAGCCCTTCAAAATTAAAACAAGAAGCCCCGAAGAATTCTTTTTGGTATTAATATTATTTAACATTTAAAACTCCGGGAACTTCAAACAAACTTTTTTTTTTTTTTCAGGGAAAAGAAAGAGAAAAGAGCTATTCTCTGGAAACCATTTGTTCACAACTCGAACTGTGCCATTTTGGCTCAGAAACAAAACTCGAGACGCCCAACCCTGTCCCCCCTCCCCCCGGCATATATCTTTTCAGCACACATTTTAAAATAAATATCCTTACGAGTCTTTCCAGAATGCCTCCTTGTTATGAATTGATAGGATACAACATACCCCAGCTGCGTGCCTGGAAGTTGGGGTTTAGTCCTTTAAATACCAGGACAACATCTGCAGGGAAAACCATTACGGGGCTCCGATCCCCCCCTACCCCCCGATTCCGCGCTGCCGACAGCGGGGGGGCGGCCTGGGGATGCGCGGGGGCTCCGCGGGGTCGGCCACGCGTGTCGGGGCAGCGGGTGGATGCGGATAACCCGCGGAAAGAGCCCCAAAGGGTCTTCGGTTCGCCCAAGGAGAAAATCGTATTTTTTTTTTTTTCCTGACCCTCCCCGCAATCCCTTTTAATTCTACCAGGCTTTTCCTCCCGCTCCTCGTCAGGCAAAAATAAACCCAAGCAAATCCAGCAAACTAATCTCTACAGAATTTAATTAAAGAGCGAAAAGGTTGCCAGAGGTCTGCTCGGAGGTGTCCGGCTTGGGAAACACGGGGCGAAACCCCACCTTTTTCGTCCCAACCCAAGATTAATTCAACCGGGAGGATATTTTCGTAGGACGTTTGCTCAGCAAAGCTGCCCTGTAGCTATTTCGGCTGAGAATTGTGTCTACCATTAAAAAGAAATGCAGGAAGCATTTACAGCGAGATCTCCTGGTTTGGGGCTTCCAGCAGGTGTCAGAGCTCTCTTCGGGGGGAGTTTTATATCTGTATCTATATCATCTATATCTATCTATCTATATCTATCTCTACATCTATCTCTACATCTGTATCTATATCTATTTCTACATCTATTTCTACATCTATGTATTTATTTCTACATCTGTCTATATCTGTATCTGTATCTATAGCTATCTATATATCATCTATATCATCTATATATCTATATCGCTAGCTATATCTACCCATATCATCTATATCTGTATCTGTATCTGTATCTGTATCTGTATCTGTATCTGTATCTGTATCTATCTGTCTGTCTGTGTGTGTCTCTCTCTATATGGGCAATTAAATAAAATAACCACTTTGTCTGTTTTAAACCACACGTGTGCAGAAGAAATACCAGAGGAATGTTAAAGTTTTAAACACTTTCTCTGCTTCTCCAGCTGAGGCTCAGTCGGAATACGGTGCATGACCATAAGATCACGTTTCAGCCTCTTTTTTCTTGTCGCTTTTGGTGGGACGCTGCAGTGGGGACTGTCGCTGCCCCATTTTTATTCAGTTGTGCGCTTAACCTGAGGTTAGGGTATGCCTTCCTGGGGCTGGGCAGGACGAAAACACCGTTATTTTCGAAAATAAGCAAGCCGGGAGTGATGGCGTTTGCAAAGGACGGAGCGAACAGAGCAGTATTGACACCTCTTAGGGCGATCAGCAGTGAAGAGTCCGGCTAAAGCGGTGACTGACCTCCCGAAAAGGAGCCGCAATTAGTTTAGGTGCCCCCTCGCCTCCGTGTGTGCGGGGGGACAGTCCCTTCCCTCGGCCAAGGCGGGGAATAAATAAATCTCCGTCGTCGCGGGCGGGGGGGGGAACATCACTTCTCACGCTCTTCTAGAGTGGGAGCGGGCGACAGACCCCCTCCCCCTGCCCACGGCGATGCGGAGCACACGCGGATGCTGCGCGGCCGCGGGAGGACGCCGAGGCGGCCCCGACGGGGCGGATTTAAGGAGAAGGAGCAATAAAACACCGAAAGTATTTCGTGCCCAGGGTCGCCTAAGGAGAAGGTAAACCGCGCTGTACATCCCGGGGGTCCCGGCTGATCCCGCCCCCCCCCCTCCCCACCGGCGCACGTGCGGTGATAGAAAATGGGGTTAAATGACGAGGGGTCACGTCGAGCCATCCCCACCGTTTAGTAAAAATAACAGGGCTATTACGGAGCCGAAGGAAGGAGCCGGGGAGTCCGTCCGCACACACAGGCACGTAGATATAGATAGGTACAGATATACGCATCTCTGCCCCTCTGAGCCCCAGGACCCCCCCGCCAGGCCTGGCACAGAGGAGGGTGCGCTCCCCGGTGTGTCGGGGACACACACACACACACACCGGGGCTGCCCCTTCTCCGGGAGGGAGCGCGGAGAGCTCGGGAGACGGCACTTCCCGCACCGACCTACGTTTTTCCCTTGGTTGTTTTTTTTTTTTTTTTTTTTCATCCATCTCTATTGCCGAAAACTGGAAATAATTAAATTCTTTAAAGGTTTACTTTTGAAACCGTGGCTGGAGTAAACTATGATTCAGGTGTAAATAATTACCAAAGTCATGAAAGCGGCAACTGCTACATGTGGTTTATCCATCGCTTTTTTTTTCTTTTTTTTTTTTTTTTAATCGTTTGATCATGTTAATGCGTAACTGTTTGCCAAATTCACATATTTGTAATTTACTAAAGTTTATCGTCTCTGCCGGGGAACGGGGATGTTGTACATGAGATTCCAGAGCCGCCCTGCCCCGCTGGAGCAGCCTGGCTGGAACAAACTGGATGCTCCTCAAAAAGCGGTAACGCCGTCACCCCCGTGTTTGGAAAAATCCACATCAGATTAGAGAAATTAGAACTGAATAAAAGATGCTTCCCCTTTCATAAACGCTCCCAGACCTACTCGATTTTACACTCCAGAGAAGAAATGAATTAGTGAAGAAAAGAAATTGTTTAAACACAATAGATCCGTGCCCAAATGAAAGCGTTCCCCGGGGCAGGACAAGCAGGATTTGGCCCGAGAGCATGAAAACAGAAGTATCCATTAAGCGAAAGCCTTGGACAAATAGGAGAAACGTGGACATACAATATACACCGTATAAACACAAGCCCGGGATTGATTTCTTCCCCGTTTTCTTCAGGTTGAATCTATTTTTTTTTTGTGTTTTGGTTTTCTTTTGCCTACGCTGCAATTTCAACCCATTTGTCTCCTCGGAAAGCCAGGGTGGAAAAAGGCAGAGAAACGCACTTTTTTTTTTTTTTTCTGTCTTGCGTGTGTCCTCTTTTAAAATCTTTTTTTTTTTTTTTTTTTTTTTTCATAGTAAGACACCACTGGAACATGTTCCGCTGTTGTAAAAGTGTTTTTTATCAGGCTGTAAATTACTGCCCCTCTGACAGAGGGGCCGGAAACGTAAATCACACCGTCGAGCTAAAGTTATGAAAAAGTTTGTTGCCTTTTTCTGCGTCCCAGGAAGATGCCGGGGCTTGGGAAGGGAGCGGGGCGTGGAGGGGGGGGGGGGGGAAGCCTTGTTTACTATTTTCCTGCTCCACCAAACTGTTGGCTCCACGGCGCCTGGGACTTTGATGGGAAAGAATGGACAATGTGCAGAGTCCCTTCCTATGACACCCAGGCCACCGCCACTTGGGAGGTCCCTTGGCCTAATGCAACCACAGCTAACTGCTCCCAACAGGAGGCTCCGCGGATCAGGCAGGGTCACAATTATACTTCTGCTACAGGCAAGAGCTTTTTTTTTTTTTTTTTAAAAAGGAAAAAAAATGGAGAGAGCAAAAGAGAGCGAGAAGGGAGGGGGCTGGGCGAGCGGTTGAGTTAAAGCTTTTCAGTTCCCCTGGGGAAGGAAAAACCGAGAGCGGGGTGAGCAGGAGCCCTTTCCAAGAGGCAGGACAGAAATCAGGTTGTTTCCACCCAGAGGACGGTGCCGGGGGACGCGGCGCGGGGGGCACCCCGACACCCCCCCCCCCCCGGGGCTCTCACGCCGAATGGCCCGCGGGGAGCAGCAGCCCCCCCACCCCACCCCAGGTTTTGGGGGGGTTCATCCCCCCGGCGGGGAGACCTCGCTGGTGGCGGGCAGATGAGATGTGCGGGGAGGTGGGGGGGGACCCCGGCCCCCGCCAGCCCTTCAGCATCCCCGCCGGAGCGGAGGGGGAGACCCCCGGCCCCTCGGCCTCCCATCCCGGCTCGGGGCGCGGGGGGGCGAATATTGTCCAGGGGTGGCGGGGGAAGGACGGGGGGGGGTCGGTACACACTGTATGTCTCGAAGGGGAGGCAAGGGTAGTTTCCCCACGCTGCTAAACCCCCTGCTTCTTACGGCGGGGAGGAAAAGCTAGGTGGGGGGGAAGACGGGGGGGCTCCCGACCTCCGCCCTGTGCCGGTGATGGCTCCGCACCGGCCCGTCCCCCCCCCGCTCCCGGCGGCCCCCAAACCCCCCCCCCCCCGCTCAGTCCGCCCCCCTCCGGGCTCCCACCTCGTCCCCCGATCCCCCCCGCCATGTCTTCCCTGGGGCAGGAGGACCCCCCTCTCCGCCCTGTTCTGGGCAACCACCACCACACCCCCCGGTCGCCCCCGCCAGGCAGCGAGACCCGACTGCGGGAGGGGGGGACGAGCTGCGGGGACCACCCCAACCCCGGCCCCGCTCGCCACCCCCCCTCGCTTACCTGGACCAGGCTCCCTGCTCGGCGGCGTGCTCGCAGCGGGACGGGGGCGAGAGGGGAGGCCCGACCCAGCCCCCCCGCGAGTGGGGAAGGGCCCGACTGTGCCCCCCCCCCCCCCGGAGAGATCCGGCGGGAGGAAGGCAGAGGGAAGGGGGGGAGCGGGAAAGCCTCTTTTTTTTTCGCCCCCCTTTCTCTCCCCGTTTGAGCCGAAGTGACCCGCAGTATCTGGAGAAGGTTTTTGAAGACGCTGGGGAGGGAGGGGAGAGAGTTTTCTGCTGAGAAACTCAATCTGCCGTACAGTAGCGGCCGCGCCTGGGATCCGTCACGGCTGACAGCACCGCAGGGCACAGACACCATCCTCCCGCAACTCCCCAAAATACCCCCTCCTCCCCCCACCCCCACCCCCCACCCCCCGCTCCCGAGGTGGCCGTCGGGCTGCGCCGCGCTCCGCCGCCGGGGGGGGGCGGGCAACGCGCCCCCGGGCCCCCGCCGCCGCCGCCGCCCCGGGGGGCGAGAGGAGGGATGGGAGAGCCCCCCCCCCCCCCCCCCCCGCCCCGCTCCCCGACATCCCCTTCCCCTCCCCGACCCCGCACCCCCCAGCCCCGATGTCCCGGCTCGGATGGCGCAAAGGCCGTAAATGTGAGCGCCAGCGCCGCCGGATTCCCGGGAATGACTTTAATGAATAATTTGGGAGACAGTTATGGCTTTAGGTAATTACTGCACGGCTCTATGAAAACCAGATTTGGGAGGGAGGGAGGGAGGCGGTCAAGGCCGGGCCGTGCGCTTCGGTTCCCCCCCCCCCACCGCGTCCCCGGGACCCCCCCCCGGCTGCGGGGTCCTCCTTCGGGCAAACCTGCCCAGGCCTGGGGGGGAGGGAGCCAATATTATCATCATCATTATAATTATTACTATTATTATTAATAGTATTATTTTTAATCTCTTCCGCCTCCTGTATTTTCTGGCAGGACATTTCCCTGTCTTTTTAGGCCAGTTTTAGAAAGCTGCTGGGTTTTGTTTTGTTTTTTTGTTGTGTTTTTTTTTTTTTTAAATTTATTTATCTTTTTTAAAAGTTCGTGATACGCAGCTGTTGCAGCCTATGGCCGCATATGGCATGCAAATAGGGACCCCTATAGGAGAATCGTCCTCTCCATTATCCCCACATGTTTGGTCGATATACGTGGCCGGGAAAAAACGGCTCTACCGCTGTACATTGACATATAATTTCGCATTTTTCTCTCGAGAGAGCGTTGGGCAGCGCCGGGGCCGGGTTCCTGCTTCGAACCGCCCTCACGGGTGGCAAATCCACGGCCCTGCGAGGGGGCAGCGACGGTCGCCATTGTCCCTTCGCTGCTGGCCCCAGCCCCGCTCCCCCCGCCGAGCGGCCCGGGGGGGGCTGCAGACCCCGCGCTCCCCCCCCGCCGGGGGACAGCATCAACCCCGCACAAGAGCCCTCACCACCCAGCGCCCTCCCCAGCCACGGGATTTTTTCGGTTCGGGTTTGTTTCACCAGTTTTGGTGGTTTTTTTTTTTTATTATTATTATTTTTTCCTTTACTTTTACTTTCCTTTTTCTCCCCCCCCCCCCCTCCTTTCCCCCCCCCCCGGGGTCGGTGGCTGTGGTGGGAAGCCGGGCGCAGAGCATACCGTCTGCGCTGATTCAGAAAGGAAATGTTCCTTTTCCTTTCCAGATTACAGAGAGACACAGCGGAGCGTTGCGGTATCTTAGGGGGTTTATTTTATTTTATTCTGCTGGAACAAAGAAATGGAAGCGTATTTTTTTGTCTATTTTTAGGGTCACGCGGGGCTTTTTCTTTTTTTTTTTTTTCCTTTCCTCCTGGCAAGCGTATTTTACCCCGAGAATTTAATCTTTCAGACAAATAGTCTAACGTTATCTCTTTCCTCTGGAGACGGGATCAACTGCTTTCTCATTCCCCCCCCTCCTTCCTGGTAGTAGCGCTGATTGTAGCCTACAGCTGGACAAGTGTCAGCCGCCCAACGGCCGGCGGAGGCTCAAGTTGTATTTATTCAATTACTATTTTTTTGCCTCCTTGGGAAAAGGAAAAAAAAAATAAAATCGGTACGAAACGTACAAAATCACGAAGTAAACAGTCGGTGAGAATAAGCCGCTGAGCCGGGGCTACCAGGCTGGCTGTGCGGCCAAGTCCAAGCTCGCAATTAGCGGCGATTCATTAGGATTTAATAGCAGGTGCAAAAGCCACCCCCCTCGCCGGCAGCGCTGCCCGGCGGGGCGGGATCCCGCGGTTTTCCCGCAGCCCCCGGCCCCGCGCAGCCCCGACCCCGGCTTCGGGCGGGGGCTGGGGGGGCGGCCGGTCCCCACCGCGCTTCCCTCGCCTTTTTTCTCCCTGCGGAGCCGTGCCTGGCTGGGGATTCACTTTGGAAAAGCCAATCGCGCTGAGATAAAGGAGTTGGAGGGGGTGGTTGGGGGGGGGCGGCACCGCTGCTGCTTTCTCCGAGTCCCAAAAAGACAAATAGATAACTAGCCCCGGAGGTAAGCTCCGGAGGAGCCTGGGGGGGGGTTGTCTGCCGAGGGGGTGCTCCTCCCGGGGGGACTTGTCCCCCGCGTCCCGGCGGTCCCGGGGCTTGGCCCCCGGCGGCGCGGTGACACCCAAGCGTGGGGCAGGATGGCTCCGAGCCGTCTGATGTGACGTCAGCGAGATAGAGAGGGAGCGGGGCCCTAATCGCTCCCAGATGTCCCTAATAAAGGATAGAGAGGCTTAGAGCGCGTCCGAGAATTAATTTGTAATCAATGCCCTCCAATCGCATCATCAAAGCGGCGACAATTCTGGAGGAAAACGGGGGAACTGGGGAGGGGGGGGCACACACACGCATATATACACGCACACATAGACATATATACACACACCCCCCACGCCGGTTTGGAAGGGGGAGAGGGGGCCACAGCGATGCTCCAAGCTGGAATTTCTGTGAATCTCTATAATTCAGATAACGCCGCCGCTGTGACACTCCCCCCCCCGCCCCCCCGGCTCCCCGCGCGGGGCGACCTGGAAAGGGCTGAGCAGGAATCGGCCCAAATGGAAATGGAAAAGAGCGGAGCTCGTTTGCAAAAGGCGCATATTTCATGGCCCGCAAAATAAATATATATATAAAAAAAAGTAATAAAAAATCCCAAATTAAAAAAATATAAAACACCGATAAGGCCCTCGTCGCAGCAGAGGGGATTATGCCATGCGTTTTCTTCCCATCGCTGCTCGGGGCTTTCCTCGGCGTGTATTTGCGAGTCGCTGGGCGAGAAAAAAGGAGGATTAAGGTTAAGTTTTCCAGCGAAAAAGGAGGATTTTTTTTTTTGCCTAGAGGCGATGCTCCAGGCGGCGGGGCCGGGAGGGGGGAGTCGGCAGGCGGCTCCGCACCCCGCCGCGCATCCCCCGTGGGATCTACATCCCTCTCCCTCCTTATTTTATTTTATTTTTTAATAATAAAAATTAAAAGAGGTATGAGGGGAGGACGAGATGCACCTTTATCAACTGGGCAAGGGAAAGCAAACAAGGCGCGGGGGAGATTCTTCTCTCCGAGTGTGATAAAGAAAAAGACGGTTTTGGGGGGTTGTAACCCCGCTGCCAGCGGGGGCGGCCCCAGTTGTTTTTTTTTGGTGGGGGAGGACACAATGGGACAGGACATCTACCTGCGCTGCGGCGGGGTCTCCGCGGGAGGCATTTCCTTGGGAAGGCGGGCAGGGATGCGGCCCTGGACCTGGAGAGAGAGCCAGCTTGGGTTAAATTGGCACTATTTAAGTAAAGGTTTAAAATACGAACCCGGATTTTATCCTGGAAAAAAATGGGGAAACCTTTGCGCTTAAGCGGGAATGGCCGAAAATACCTAGAGCAGCTTCTTTATGGAAAAAAATAAGGGTTTTTTTTCCCCTCGCCTGCCGGCAGTACGGAGGGATGTCAGGGTATTTCCCAGCGCGGGGTGTCCCCACCTCGCCGGGGGGAGCAGAGACGCCCCCGGCCCGGCACCGGGACCCCGGGGAAGGGGTCGGCAGACGGGGCGGGGGGGGAACTGCGGGGACTGAAGCGGGGGGAAAAGAGAGATCGCACCGGGAAAGCGGCCGAAGGCGCTTAAAAGGAGCCGGAGGGCGGGCTGCGGCAGTTCGCACTCCGAAAAAAAATTTTTAAAAATTAAAAAAAATTTAAAATATTCGCTGGAAACGTGCAACCCAGGAGAGTTTTGGGAACCACAAAGTTAATATTAAGTTCACCGTCGCTCATGGTAAATCTTACATCTATCCCCCCCGCGGTAAATCCCTCGCCTTTTTGGCTTTTTTTCTTCCCTGGCGTAAAATTACCTGCTGCACCATCGCTCCCAGCAAAGCCCCCCCGTCCGCCCGTTCCCCCCCCAGCTCCCGGCTGCCCCGCAGGACCCCCGCACCCCCGGCCGCGTCCGCTCCCCCGCCTGCACGGAGAACACCACCGCAAGGAATTCCTGCCTTTCCAGCCCCGCTCCCGGGTCCTGCTCGACACTCAGGGGCTGGCGAGATCCCTCCCTCCCTCCACCCCTCCTTTCACTCAGCCGCTCGGTTAAAAATAAACTTAGGAGCCATCTTTATAATTTAGTTTACTTCCGAATATTTTAAATATTATGAAAAAAAAAAGCCATAAACAACGCTGTTATTCAAAACATTTTGAGGTATAAAACATAAAAAGATTTGGGTTTTCTTTTTTTTTCCTTTTTCTTTTTTTTTTTTTTTGGTTTTGTAAAAAACACACACAGTGGTTTATTGAGTACTTACAACGTTTACACCTTCAATATTAATTAGATTCCACTTTTTCCCTTACGGACGGAAGTGCACATAACCAATAACTGTTGAAAACATCTTCAAATACTGAACGACCACAACAAAATTACAACACTAAATACCGAGTCAACCGAAACGTCGGTGCAACTGCTTCTGTTGAAATATAACTTTATAATCCCATGAATATTTATATCCAAAAGGCCAAGTATTAAAGATACACTTCACATACACACTAATGCCAGGGAGGGATATTTTTTTTTGTTGTTTTGTTTTCCTTTTCTATGGTTCTGTTTTCCCCGTGTGTTTTATACAGAGCAAATAACATTCACGAAACTATTAGAGACAATACCCCTTACCAAGCCGGAGTTTCCTCTTCATCTATGGAATGCTTTTTCCCTCTCCTTCAAATATCCACATTTTGGGGTGGGGTGGGGGGGAGAAATTGCACATAAATAAACCGGACGATTCCAAATACCGAGAGTCCTCAGAGGGGAGCTGGCTGCCGGGGGTGGGGGGGAAGCAGGGGGCTCCCCCCGTCCCGCCGCCCTCACTGCTTGAGCTCCAGCGCCCAGACGTGCTGCGGCCAGCCCGTCCGCCCTTTGGTTTTCTTATCGTTGCTGCTAACTGTGCTTTTCAAGATTTCGTTCTGGGGAGAGAGAGAGAGAGAGAGAAAGAGGAGAAAAATATTTAAAAAAATCCAGGTTAGAGATACTTCTCCCCTCTCTGGGTCGCCTCTGCCCCTGGAACGGGCCGGGGGAGGCGGGGACGGGCTGGGGGATGCCGGGCACCGGCGAGGATTTGGGGCGAAACACCGAAATCTGCGGCAGCATCGCGCCCGGCGGGGGAGGGGGGGGGGAGAATGTTGCGAGGCTCGCAACAGCTCGCACAGCCGCGAAAAGTCAGGAAAAAAAAAAAATAATGAAATGAAAATAAAATAAAATAGAAGCGAAGCGCAGGAGAGCCGCGGGCCGCCGAGCCGCGGCCTGCCGCCGCTAACGGCCCGGTGCTGGGGACACCGGAGGCTTCTCTGCGGCGGGACGGGGTGCGGGACAAGCCCAAGCCCCGCAGCGCACCCCCCCCCCCCCGGCCGCCGTGGCCGCTGCCCGGCCGGGGACCGCGCTGTCCCCACCGACATCACCCCCCCCCCCATCCTCCCGCCGCCCCCCCAGCACTGACCAGCTCTTTCTTCCTCTTCTCCTCCTTCACGTCTGTCTTCTTGATCTCTGCCTTGAAGGCCTCCGCCTCCCCGTTCTGGTCGTCCTTGGCCAGCAGGTCCATGAGGTAGGCGATGTAGCTGGTGGCCAGGCGGAGGGTCTTGATCTTGGAGAGCTTGGTGTCGGCGGGGACGTTGGGGATGCACTCGCGGAGCTCGGCGAAGGCGCTGTTGATGCTCTGAGTCCTGCGCCGTTCCTTACGGTTGGCCGTACCCCGCCGCTTCACCGGCCGGGGCCCCCCCAACCCGGGCGGGCCGTTCCCGGGCGGCACCCCCCCGTAATGGGAGTGGTCCATGCCCGGCGCCCCGTTGGCGTACTCGGGGCTGTAGGACAGAGCCATGCTGTAGTCGGGGGGGGACATCTCCGGGTGGCTGCTGATGAGCCAGCCGTGGAAATAGGGGTTCTCCTCGTGGCCGCAGCGGCTGGCGGCGGCGGCGGCGGCGGCGGCGGCGGCGGCGAAGGGGTAGCCCTCATGGTGCACCACCGGGTGGTGGGGGAAGCCGCCCACCAGACTCATCCCCGCTGCCTACCGCACCCCACCCCGCCCCCCCCGGCCCCCAAAACAAAGAGTTTCCCCCCACCCCCCCCCCACCCCTCCCGCCCGCCCGCCCCCCGCCCGCCCCCACCGGGGCGATGCTCGCCGCCGCTCGTCCCTAGCGCTGCCCCGCCGCCCGCCGCCCCGCCATCGGGCGCTGCCGCAGAGTCCCCGCCGGTCACCGAGCGATACCCCCTCCCCAGGCGCCGCCGCCGCCGCTCATGCGTTGTGCCTCCTCCTCCTCCTCCTTTCTCCTCCTCGCCCGGGGCCGGGCGCGCAGAGAGAGAGAGAGGGAAAAAAAAATAAATAATAATAAAAAAAAAAAAAAAGAAAAAAATCACAAAAAAAAAAAAAATAAAACGAAGCTACGGAGAGAAGTCGACCAAAACAAGATGGCTTGGCTTCCCAGCCCGGGCTCTTCCTCGCCTCCGCTCTCGCCAAGTCCGCCGCGGCCCGGCCGGCTGGTACTTACAGGCGGCCCCCCCGCTCCATGCGCCCCCGGCCCGGGGCTGCGCTCTGCCCGCCGGCGGGGGCCGTCAGGGCATCATCCCTGCCCGCCGCTGCGGGGGGGTCCTCCGCGCCCCGGCGCTGCTGCGGGGCATCGGCGGGGCTCGGGGCGCTGGCGGGGCTCCCCCGCACCACCTCCATGTACAGCTACATCTTTAGGGCCGCTCGGGTTAATATATGTCGTCAGAAGCGGCGGCCGCCAATGGCGACGGCGGGGGCGGGGCCCGCCGCCCTCCGCAATAAAACTTTTTTGATGTTCGCCCTGCTAATTGCCGAGCTCCTCTTTTAGGATTGGCTGCCCCTCCGCATCCATAATGTAATTAAAACAAGGGGGAAAAAATTATCATGGAGGCAGAGGTTAATGCAAGTGTTTAGCAGATGCCTTACTGTAAAATCTGCATTAAAAAAAAAAACAAAAAACCAAAAAAAACCCTAAAAACCAAAACAAAACAAAAAAAACAACCCAACCAAAAACCCAACAAACTCATTAAAACTTAAATATCGGATAATCTCAAAGCAGGTACAGTATGGATCCAAGGAATTTCTTGGCAAAAATCTATGTGAGGGCTCGGGACGCTCCGAGGTTGCTTCTCCGAAGCGCTTTGTGCCGCTCGGGTGGAGGAACGAATAAAACCGGCCTCGGAGAGGACCGCACCGACGGCCCGGTGTGGAAATGCCCCAGCAGCGCGAACCGGTGCTGCCGGTTCGCAGGCACGGAGAGAGCTCGTCGGCAGCTCCCCCGAGCAGGGAGACGGAGCTCCGTCTGTCACCCGAAGGCTGGCGACACAAGTCACCCAAAGGCTGGCCCCGGCTTCGGGCGGCTCCGAAGCAGCGAAGAGCTCGGGGCTGGGCCGGGGGTTTCTTCCCGAAAGAATTGCTGTGAGACACTAACAATAAACCCGACTCTAAATCCTTCTTTTCCAGCCTGCTGCCTGCGCCTCCGCACCTCGGCCAGTGCTCGCCCGGATGGCTTGCGCTCCCGAAGCCCGTGTCGCGCTTGTTTTAACTGGTCGGATCGGTAAGTCACCGAATATTTTTTTTTTTTTACAGCATGTTCAGAGCTTATTTTCTAGCTTTTACTAACCAATATATAAATATTTCGCCGCATTCCTGCTTCTGCAATAAAATAATAATAATAAAAAAAGCCCAGCGTCTGCGGAAAGCAGGTTTAGTTATCGAAGGGGAATAGTTAAATGTTTGTTTAACGGCCAGGCCAGGAGGAAATCTCCCGTAGCGATTTAGGTGTTTTGCTGTGGTAAGCTTGAAGACGTTACAGAAGGAAAATGGATCTCAAGCTGTAATTCATGGGTAACTTGGAGGCGAGGGGAATTGTTGTCATCTTCAGCTGGAGCCGAGCGTTACCAAATAGCTGCGAAATCGCAAATACCCGGCCGTACGTGTGTCGGCTGCCGGCTGGGCTGCTTCGGCGTATATTACAATGCAATCCTACAATATAGGCAGTGTGGAAAACTGTGTCAACAGGAGCTGAGAGGTCATAAATTAAAGAAAGAGAAAGATAGAGATGGAGGAGTCTGCGAAAGGAGGCGACAAGAACCGCCAGTCCCGTTTCTGCAGCAGCTCCGGGCGCTCCCCGGCCCGGCTGCAGGGGATGTTTTGGGGGGCTGGGGTGGGGGGGGGGGAAGAGGACGAAAAAGCCCCTCTGGTGGGAATCGGGTGGGGAGAGGAGGCGAGCTGAGCCCGGGCGACCCCGGCTGCCGTCCCGCTCGCTCCCGTAGCCGCCGCCGGGGCTGACGGGGGTTTGCGGTGGCCCGGGGGCTTGGCGGACGGGTGTGGGGGCTCCCGGCGGGGCGAGCCGTGCGGGGAGAGGGCAGGCTCGGCCCGGGGGGGGACCGCCCGGTGAGGAGCAGCCCGCTGCGGGAGCGGGAAACGGGGAAACAACGAAGGGGAAGGCGGGCGCCGGCCCCGCGTCTGGGCAGGACGGGGAGTGCGGGGCTGGAGCCGGCCGGGAGGACCTGCGGGGAGGTGGGGGGGGGACACACGACAGGGACCTGCGTGTGCATCAGTCCCTACACCTACCCGTGTGCGTCGGGGTGTAAACTGAGTGCGAAAGTGAAAAACCAGCCCAGCTGCAGAGCCGATGTGTGTACACACACATCTTGTACGCGCACACGCAGGCTCCTACTAAAATGATAAATATCTGTATCGGCATCTGCACACGCACACCCGTCCATTCGGGATTATCCTAAGGAAATGCCGTGTCTGCAGTGGGGATTTTTTTCCATTTGAGGAAGGCGGGGGGTGCGGGCAGGGCCCTGGGGCGGCCGGGCAGCCTGTCCCGCCTCCGGGGATGCGGAGGATGCGGGGGGGATGCGGGGCTCAACCCGCAAAACCCACCCAGCGGCTTCTGCAGCCGCTCCTCGGCTCGGTTTTCCTGCCATATTTCCCTCGGTGGGAAGAAGGAGCGGGCATTGTCAAGGCCGGGAAGGTATATTGGCTTTGGAAACGGGGTTGTGTTTCCCTGCGCTCTCCTTCTTTGCGCAGGAGCTTCCCAAAATCCCGCAGGCTGGGCTGCGGCGGTGACAGCCCCTGTGGCCAGCCGCGCCGGCCACCCCGATAACATCTCCAAGGATGAAGGGAACGGAAAACATGAGGCAGAGAACAAGTAATAAAAGATACAGGAGATACCGATCGGAACACCGGCCTCCAAAGCTAGCATCATTATTGCTTAATTAGCTTTGGAGAAAGAGGGTCTCTAGATAAAGCGCCCAGCAGGGTCTTTTATATAGATTTCCCCCCTATCCCCCAGCAGTTGTTTACGCGTTTTATAAAAGCGAGTTTCGGAGCAAATGCAGCTCTTGTGTCCTCCCTCAGCTTCTCACTGCTCGGGCTGCACGATGAGGGGTTTTACAGCCGTTCCCGTTTGATCGGCGCGGTGGAAACCGCCGCAGCCCGAGGTGCCTTTCCCAAGGCTCGGCTTCGAGTCCCTTAAAAACCACCAGCGTTTTGCCGATTTATTGATTTGATTGGATTTTTTTCTTTTCCCCGTGCACAAACCATTTGCTTAAAAAAAATAAATAAAAAGAAAAAAAAAAGAAAGAAAGAAAAAAAAAAGAGAAAGAAGGAAAAAAAAAGAAGCTCTAGCCTTATGTCACTTATTTCCCTGCCAAAATGGTTGCATGTTAGGCAGCGATTTATCTGGGCTCTGCTGCCAGACAGGACTTTCCTCGCTCGCTGTAATTAAGAAATTTTGGTGGCGACTGTGCCGAGGCTGGTTTTCCCTTGCCTTACTCCCCCCGCTTATATTTACATTTTTATTTATTTATTTGTAAACTTTGTTTCGTCGGGGGTCTGTGCGTGCGGGGGGGGCTGTACCGTCACTTTTGCCCCGCGGTGGTCGCCGCTCCATCCCCGCCGCCCTCCGCGGCGCGGAGCGGGAGGAAGGGGCTGCCCTCGCCCCCGGTGGGTGCCCGGGGGGCGGCGTGGGGGGGGAGCTTATCGCCAGGTCACTCCTCTCCTGCGGGACACGGGGCGAGGGTTGGGGGGGGGATTTGGGGCTCACAAAACAATAGAGCTGGGCACCCTCCCCAGCCCGGCCTGGGGTGAATTCAGCTACACTACAAATTAAGCTAATTTCTCCGAACCAGAGGCAAGAGTACGGGCCCGGGGAAGAGGTGAGGAGGCTGGGGGGGGGTTGGGAAAACCGCATCTCCTGGGGACTGTCGTCTCGGGGGGGGGGCGGTTGGGCCAGCTGTAGCCAGGCCGGGCCGGGCGCTTGAATGAGCAGGCCCGGGGCAGAAAAAAGCCCGGCCGGTGCCGAAGAAGCTGTTTCCTCGTTCTTTCCTCTTTTTTTGCATCTTCTCCCCCGGTACCGGTGGGGTGATGCTGGGGGGCAGGCAGCCCCCCGGGGCAGGTCAGCGGGGCCGGTATCGAGCCCAGCCCCGCGCCGGCTCCCCCCTTTTCGGCTTTATATTTTTAATTAAATCAAATAATCAGACCCGCCACAGCACCCCAAAGGCACCCCAAAGTTCCTGGCACCTGAGGCGCAGCCCTGGCCGAATAGACGGGCCCCCCCGACGGCTCCCAAAGGCCCGGGGTGCGCGGCCGGGAGTGGGGGCTGCGGGTCTGGAAAAGCCGGGACGCGTTTGGATTTATGGAGAGCACGGTGTCGTTGACCTGAGACCAGAGGTATGGGGAAGGGACACCCCCCCCGGCTGCGTTTGGGGGTGCCCGAGGACTCCGTGTCGCAGGGGTGCCGCTCCCGGATCACGGCGGAGGAGTCGGCAGGAAGAAAAAAACCCGCAAGAAAACCGATTTTTGGGAAGGGGCTCAGGAGAAATATCATTTGAAGGTCAACCTGTCAGTGCGGGTTAATGGAGAGGACTTGTGCCTGCTGGGCCTGCTCCCACCGCCGCGGCCGGGGCTGGGGCAGGATCGGGCCCAGCAGGCCCGAAATAATTGCTGCCGTTGGAGGTTGGAGGAACCCTGGTTTACGTTACTATTATCGGTAACGAACGTCCACATATTTCAGGCATGATAATCTCGCAGCCGTTGTGTATACAGAAAAAAAAAAAAAGGGAAAAAAAGAAAAAAAAAGGGGAAAAAAGAAAGAAAAAGAAAAAAGAAAAAAGGGGAAAAAGGAAAGAAAAAGAAAAAAGAAAAAAGAGGAAAAAAGGTAAAAGATAAAAGAAAAAAGATAATAAGGAAAAAAGAAAAAAGAAAAAAAAAGAAAAGAAAAAAAAAAGAAAAAAAGAAAAAAAAATCAGGGAAGAGCAACCCCCAAGACACTGACCGCTCCGCAAGGCGCGCTGAGGGGCGGTGAGCGCGGGACGGGACGCGTTCTCCCGTCGCATGTGTAAGCAATTACTCGAGGATTGCTTATATTTGTGACCGAGGATCCAGAGCTGCATTTAGAGCCTGGGCAGGAATCACGGAAAGAAAAGAAAAACACAACGTACCCCAACCAAGACCCCTTTTTTTTTGTCTGAAGAACGGCGGTAAAGACCGTATAAAATTCTGCAGTGAGGGCACAGGGTGTCTCTATTGGTTTGTCATTTATCTATCCTGTGCACACGCATGTTTAATCACGCACGTGGATGTATACAGACACGCACACGGTTTTTTTTTTTCCACGTAAAGTTGTTTGTATTCCTGGGAAAGGGCATCTTAAGCCGCTCTTGAGCTCGGCGTTGATGCAATAGGTCGCGAATTAATGAGTAAGTTGTCCTCCAGCATCCGCAGTTGAGGCGTCGGAGGAAGCGGAGGGCAGGCTGGCATCGCTTGGGGTCTGGGCTAACAAAAAAATATCACCACTTCTATTGTCATTCTTCGTGGAAAGTCTTCATTTAACAAGGCTGGGGTTTGGGCAGCGTTCATA
Organism: Rissa tridactyla; assembly: GCF_028500815.1. Lineage (NCBI taxonomy): Eukaryota > Metazoa > Chordata > Aves > Charadriiformes > Laridae > Rissa > Rissa tridactyla. Next base: position 1,347,190 of record NC_071470.1, read on the forward strand.
CATCAAAGGCAACCTCGCTGGGCTTAAAAAAAAAAAAAGGGGGAAAAAAAAAGGGAAAGATCCCTCTGGAGCAGTGACAATTAACTGCAATTTCGCCCCAAACGCGGGTGTCCTCCCGGCGGTGCCCCCCCACCACCGCACCGGGTGCTGCCACCCCCCCCCGGCCCTCGCTGCGGGGCAGGGGCTCCCCGCACCCCCCGGCCGGGTCCCGCAAATCCCGGCCCCGCACTTGGCGGCGGCGGCGGCCCCGCACCGCGGTTCCTACGCGGCGTGTCGCGGTGTGTAACCGATCCGGCCGAGCGAGGTCTTTCTCGTAATTTGGATACACCGAGTCTCCAGTTAATGACATATAATCAGCCCGTAGGTCACTTGGTCATTCTCTTATTACAAACCCCTCCTTGCTCTCTCTGATCTCCTTTCAAACTGAATTTCACACAAACAAATAAAGCAAGACAGGGACAAGTCCTTAAAATACAAGAGCGAAATATTGGAGGATTGCTGGTGGGGCAACTATAAACATTTTTAAAAGAAAACCCGAAAAGATAGGAAAGAACATCTTATCGAGAAAGAGAGCATTGTGTACAAAACACGGAGGGGAAAACGGTCTGGCTTCTGTTAGAAATGACATAAAATTAAAATAAAAATAATTACAAACAGGAATGGCATAACATAAACAGAAGGGAGGAGGCTTTGCTAGAAATGCGCGGCCGTACTGTAGTTTGTTCTTACAGATGCTACGACCGGTCCCTGGGTACGCAGAATGTTTATTTGCTTCACTTTAGTCGGAAAAAAAAAATAAAATTTAAATTGTCTTTTTTCTGTAGGAAGGTAACTGAAGAAGCCGGGCACTGGAGAACCGAGTGTCATGTACCTCCTCGGACCTGCCGGGAAACGGGGCCGCGGCCAAAACGCTGGGTGTAAATGCGACAACAAAAATAAATATTTTAACATCGCCGCGCAGGACGTATTTTACCGAGTCAACACGTTGTTTTTCTGCTTTTCATTTTTCTTCCCTCTGGGAAGAGACGATGCTCCCTTTTTTATTAGGTATTCCCCGGCAGATCAGTTTTGATCTCCGTCCAGGTGTGTGTCCATAGATCTGCGCGTACGCCGAGCCCTCGGGGAGCGGGGCCGGGCGTTTTTCGGGAATTCGAGTGGATTTGTCCCAGCCAGAGGAGGGGGGACATTCCCATCGGGCTCAGGCTGGAGGAAGAGACCTGGAAGAGGCGTCAGTGTGTCCCCCCCCGTAGGCGTTGTCACCTCTCAAACCATCCCCGACGTGTGTGGATCACGGCGCTCGGCAGCCGGCCGGGCTGCAGCACTAGCCCGTGGCTACCGACGGGTCGGGATGGCGCAGGCCGATGGTGGGGGGGGGCTGGAAAGGGTTAACCCCCCCCCCAGCCCCCCTGCCCGCCGCCGCTTCCCTCTAGAGGTCTCATTAGGGAAACCCTCGCTGCTATTTCCAGCGTTTCCTCCTCAATCAGCCGCCCTCAAACGCGGCTCCACAAACAAATTGGCGGCAAAAAGCGCCGATCTGGTCACGGGCGAGGCCGAGCCAATATTTCACCCGGGTTTGCTTTGGAATTACGGCCGGGTTCGTGGCTACCTGCCCGCCACCCCCCCTCGCCCCTCCCCGCTGCCACCTTTGCCGCTCGGCGAGGGATCTGGGGGGAAAAAAAATGTCAAACTTTCACTATCAAAAGCAGAATCTCCCGGTCCAAACGCTGCCCGTGTTTGTTTTTTTTTTTTTTTTTTGGCTGCGAAGCCAGGACCCCCCCCCCCCCAGCACCAGAGGTTGCCCCCGCCCCAGCCCGCCCCCCTTTCCCTGTTAAACCGCTGTTATGATTTGTTATATATTCCTCCCCCCCCCCAGCTGCTTACTCTTGTTTGACTGTTGTACGAAGCCGCTTTAAATCTTCGGCAGGAAGAATAAAAGTTAAAGGCGCTGGGGCGGGTTCCGCCAGACCTGCGGGTCCGCCCGGTCCCCGCACCGACCCCCCCCGGGGCTCCCTGAGCCTCCTCAGCGCCGCAGCCCCCCCGCCCGAGCCAGCCAAAATAGGAGCTAATTCCATTATGCCCGAAAGCCGGGGTGTAACAGGGGGAAACTTCGGCGCTGAGGAACTAAGCTGCTATATTTGCTTTGCCATAAACCGACGGGAATATTTTACGGTGGAGGGGAACGGTACAACACGAAAGGGAAATATGACAATAAATCTCTTTTTTATGGATTCTCGCCAGCAGCAAAAACACAAGGATTCAACGGTTTTACGACCCAACCATTTCGCAGGTACATCCGAAGATACCTAGGCAGAAAAGAACACCCCGTATCCCCCCTCCCGGCCCCCCGATCGGGGACATCCAACTCTGTCCCCCCCGAGCTCGACCACGGAACCCCCAGTGACTGTCCTGCTGGCACAGGACACCGCTGCGGGGACAGGCTCCGGTTATTTCTTGTGCCACTGGCACTACCCTGTAATAGTTTACCCATAACGCGAAACTTTGAGTCAGAAGGAACACTCCACCGTCCGTCCCATAACGAGCACGTGAGGCTATTTTCTTTCTAGTTACTCCAAAACGATTAGCGTTTGAGATCCTTTACCCACCCGTGGAGCCAAATCACAGCTTTAGTTTCACAGGGCCGGTTTATTTAGAGATTTTCACATGCTAAAATAAAAATGGGTACTTCGAGGTGAGGATTTCCAAGTGGCAAAGGGTCTAACGCTCCTTGGCATAGGTGCAGGTTCAGCATGGAAATCCCTTTGAGGTTTTAAACCCTGGATACTTTTGGAAACCAAATCACACAGCTCTCTGTGTCTTGATACCTTTAAAAATCTGCTTCATGGAAAAATATATTTTTTTCCAGAGTCATGTTCCACTGTAAACCAGCATTCTTACATCCTAAAACCGTTTTATTCAGTGCAAGTATGTTTGCATCTAAGGTGCTGGGAATGTTTTGCTATCTGTCTCGTCTCCATGCCTTGTTTTGGTTCTTTCGTATTATCACCTCCTGATGTTGCTCACCCTGAGCACCCGACTCCGGGTTTAGGTCACCCAGGGAGCAGGGAATAGCTGGTGGCTCCTGGGGAATTGCTGCTGGGCTGCAGGGGTTTGGAAATGCAGGGTTTGAAACAATTGCTTCCCAGATAATGTCCCAGCGCAGCGCTTTTCCCATCTCGGCACGGCTCTGGAAGCCACTGCTCCCTGGGACGTCTACCAGCCATGAAAGCAGAGGTAGCATGTGCAGTTAAATGTATTATTTCAAACATAAGTTCTTTCAGTTGAAAATTGTCTTTTATATTGCTAAATGAAAGCCACGCTGCTTTTTTCCTGTCCTTTTTTTTTTTTTTTAGATAGAATAGGCAAATGATTTCAGAGCCCTAGTTTTTGTTAAGAAAGGTTGAAGAATGATCTACAGTTCGAATATCCAATCACGTATTGAACAACAACCTATAAAATACAAATCACCTATCGAACGATAAAATCCACCCACGATAAAATCCTATAAAATCCACCCACAGGAAGAAGGAAGATCACAACCCCCCCCAGACGCAGACCTCCCCAGTACAAGCTGTGCTTCTCCAGCTCGTCAGGGTGGCACCTATTTGTATGAATTCAAGATTCGCGTGTGCCTACTGCTAACAGGAATAGTTTGTACACCCCGGAGCCGGCTCATACGCCGTCGCCAGAATTGCACAGGAAGGCAGAGCACAGCGCAGGCTGATTTTACTCCATTTATCATTATTTTGCTATTGTAAAGGGCACCGCAAGCACTTTTTTTGCAGCCACTTCAGGGACGTCTACACGATGGAGGAGTGGGAAAAGCGTCAATCTGTGCTTAGCTGGGGGCCAGGGCTGTGCCCTGCGTGCCCCGCAGCCCACGAAGGGCTTCCCCCGGCTCCCATCGTGTACTAGTCATAAAGATATGTCCTACCTTGTAAAAAACAGTGCATGCCCATTTCGTATGATACGTGCGTGCACACATCTGGGCTGCATGTGTGGAAAAGTCAAGGCACACACCGCAAACAATTTTACATGTGCAATTTTCCAAGCATGGGTCAATGGGTCTATAACGCGGCATCTCTACAGTGCAGAAAACGGCATTCTTCTGCACAGGAGGGCATTTTTAAGCGACTTTCAAAGAAAAAAAAAATAATGCGGCATTATTCTTGGTAGCACAGATAGCAGCAGCTTGTTTTTGCTGGTGGCTCCTGAAGTTTTCCCCAAACCCGCCAAGATGGAGTGTTACTCCTAAACAGCAACATGCACACAGCAATCGGAATATTTCAGATATTCACTTCTATGGGCTGATGTTATTAAAATTAAAAACATCTGCTTTAAGGAATGCAGATTTTCTGGATGTAAATGTCTTCTCCACTCCCCCAGTAAACTCGGCTACTCGGGGAAACAGAGTGTGATTCTGCACGGTCGTCGCGCTGTTTGACACGGTAGCAAACGGAGCGATGCTGCCCTAAGTGTGTTGTTGTTCAACCAACAGTGGGAATTGGATAACGGCTCTAAAGGCTCTCAGCTGGGAACACTTTCCTAATGCCTCTGTAGGTAATGGGATTCCCATCATGTGCTGCCCAGTCTGTGTCTGCTGGGGGCTTTTTAATGCCTGTCTGTGATCAGCAGAGCTGGGGGGAGCGGAGAAGGGACCCCCAGCCGCCCCACATACCATCATGTCATCCCCGTTAGAGGCACCACTGGCCAAAGTCGAGGGGGAGAAACCTCCTCCCTTTGGCACACCCCTTAAAAATCATTGGGAAAAACCTCAATACGTGCGTTAGCTCCTCTTACGCCAAAGCTAAGCTGCACGTGCCTGTTTAAGAACGAGGAATTATGTGCAGTGACTGATTGCCATGCTAACGACAGAAGCACGAGCAGCATCAAAGGTGGAGTTGCACCCAAGGCTGTGGTGTGTCCATGGGACGCTTTGTTGCTCTCGCCTGTCAGGCTGACTCTAAATAGAGAAAAGAAGTCGCAAATGGGAAGTTACCGGTCCTGCTGGCGCGGGAATAAAGAAAAATGGAAGATAATCCCTAGGAGGACGTTGCACTAAACTACACGGAGGTGGTGCGTGGCTAAGAAAGCATCATGGGACAATGGGACACGGAGTGTGTACGGTGCTACCCAGAAGTAAATAGTGGAAGTTAAAGTCTTTTTTCTATTTTGCCTTCTTTTGCTCTTATTATTCTTATTCTTATTCTTATTCCTATTCCTATTCCTATTCCTATTCCTATTCTTATTCTTTTTCAAATCTGCCACCGGATAAATTTAGTGGTTTCATAAACGATGTATAAATGCAAACACAGCAATAGCGTAAACTTAGTAAAAAAATACCTTGATGCCTATCTGCCTTTCAGAAAAGAGTATAATGCATTCGAATACTTTCTGTATTGGGAAGAACTGGTCCTTCCTTTGGCTCCTAGGTAGAAGAGTTTGGAGACGGGTTCTCTCCGGCCGTTTGAGATGCCGATTGCCCTCACACCTCCCCATAGCTGCTGTCAACAGGAAACCTGCTGTTTGTGGGGTGGGTGCTACGAAGTTATAAATAACACAAACCTAGGACTTTAAATTCTAATATTGTTTATATCCCATACAAGTTGATGAACACGCAGATGCACGTGCACATGCACATACACACGGGAATTTGAAAAAACAGGATTTAGTAATTTCCTCCCAGTATTTACTTCTTAACCACGTTAACCAGTGTTCTAGTTCAAAAGAAACATTGGGATCTGGCCGGATTAGTAACATTTGAGAACTATCCAGCTCTTGGAAAAACGTCTGGTGCTGTTTCCTCAGGATTCTCATGGATCGTGGTCTTTGTGGAGGCAGGTGTCTTCATTCCAGCTGGCCACGGGGAGTTTCGCTAAGTAACGTTCACAGCGAGGGCTTCAGATCTCGGTCACTGTAGAAATGTAAACTATTTGTGCCTTCAGAACTGGGGGTTAAAATAATGAGAAAAAGAAAGTAAAATCCATGCGTTACATCTGCCTTGAAGGCGATGCTTAAAGAAGGGAAACAGCTGATTATGAGACAAATCTGTATTTCTTACGGTGGTGGCTGTGACACACGGGTTGCACCTCTCGCACGGAGCAAGGAGTGTTGCCGGTGAACCGCGAGTCGGACGCTGGGGGCAGGTGAGCCACGTCTTTGTTTCCTTGACAGATGAAGAATAGAAAGAGCGTTGCCCCTGCCGAAATGTAGAGACGGATCTGAAGGGGCGCATGAACACAAAGATTCATTGCAGCCCACGGGATGCCACCTTGGAGGATGGATACAATTAAAAGAAAAAGCTGGAAAAGGCTTTTTTTTTTTTTTTTTTTTTTTCCCCCCAGCAACTTAAAAATACCGCAATTAAAACTATTATTAAACTAGATAAAACAAAGTGGAAATTTGTTTTCAGGTTTTAAAGCCAAGAATGTTCTTTGTGCCTCTATCCATTTCTGTGCTCCACGTACCCTGTGCTGTTTACACAAGGATTATCTTGTTTATTTTACAGTTATTATGCTTCATAGAAACTAATCAAGAGAATATTTCTTTTTTTATGACAAAAAGTGGATGTTGAATTGCTCGAGCTGCTTTTATACAACATTCTTGGGTTTGCGATAGTGTGATATTTAATAAAGTGTTTATAAAGGCAGATATAATAGTTTATCAGATCTCAGGCAGTCACAATAACAAAACTGCCCTTCGCCTGAGTGCTGTGTACTGGGCTTCGTAATTTACAACGCGGCACTTTCTAAATTACTTCATAAACTAAGAAAGTTACCTACCAAAGAATCAATCTTATAAGAACTGAGAAATCTTTTCCTAAATATTTTTTCTGTTACTTAGTCTCCGTACAAATCATTATTAATAGCTTGGACTCGGGCAGAAACCGCGCGCCCTTGTAGCATGCAACACGTGCGCGCTCTGAGATATTTCCATGCAGTCCAGTCTATTTAAATTTCCAGGGGAAGAGACCTTTCAGCTTAAAACGCTGCGTGCCTAAAGTGGTATCCTGCACAAGCAACGGGGTAAAGCGAAGAGAAAAGACCAAAAGGACGCCGAAGTCTTCACAGTGGAAATCTAACGGAGCAATTCAAGTGGGAGTGAATAGTTTACGAGGCCATGAATAGAGAATGGAGCCTTTCATTTCTGCCTCGCTCGTCCAAGTCCCCACCAACTCATCTCAAGTGTGCTCGGGCTTACACACGCTGTGACGGCGTGTGCTCAGGCTTCTTCGGCAGGAAACAAAGCCCATGTCCGTGAGCCCAGCCTCCCTCTCTGCCGAAGGACCTGCCCTGAGGAATCCTGCCGGCAAACAGCGGCAGACCCAGGTGCGCATCCCGGGCTGATACGGCCCATTCTTCCCCAAATGTCCCAGCCTGGCTATTCCCTGTGCACAGTCTGTCCGCTGTCGCATGGAAAAGAAAGAAATGAGGGACATTTAAAAGTGGAGAACTGCTATTTGTAATTCAAGACCAATTTTTGGTCTGCAAATAGGCAACGACCTCCTTGATAGTCTAGCGTTTACTTAATCCTCATACTGCAAGCACTTCTGCAGGTAGCCATGGCATGCACCCGTAGATACAAAACATGCCTTAGATCTTAGAATCATAGAATCCTAGAATTGCCTCGGTTGGAAGGGACCTTTCAGATCATCAACATAACACTGAGAAAAACCATCACTAAACCATATCACTAAGCGCTACATCTACCTGTCTTTGAAATCCCTCCAGGGATGGCGACTCCACCACTGCCCTGGGCAGCCTCTTCCAGTGCTTGACAGCCCTTTCCGGGAAGAAATTGTTCCTAATATCCATCCTAAACCTCCCCTGGTGCAACTTGAGGCCGTTTCCCCTTGTCCCATGGCCTGTTCCTTGGGAGAAGAGCCCGACCCCCCCCGGCTACCCCCTCCTTTCAGGGAGTTGTAGAGAGCAAGAAGGTCTCCCCTCGGCCTCCTCTCCTCCAGCCTAAACAATCCCATCTTCTTTATTAAATCATCATCCAATTACACTTTAACCTTCTAAGTAGTTTACATTTCAACCTTCTATACAGTAGAGGAACAAAAGTATCATTCACGTGTGTTTACATCGCTCATCTTCACATTTTTAGGCAGCATAAATAAACACCTAATTCACATCCCTCGGTAACCAGGTATATCTTCTAGCTGGCCAAAGCTTCTCCTCGAGTTTGTGACAAGCAGCCTGAACGCACAAAATTGCTGTCATTCTTTGCAAAAAGAGCTGCGGATTTTAATTCTTGGTCAGGCATTGATCTGAGATAAGTACAGAGGTTGCACTCTCAGAAAAAGACCCACTGATAGTTGTGCAAGGAGCAGCCGCCTTCTTTCACGTCTCAGAATTTCTCATCAGATTGCAAGAAGTCTAGGAAAGATGAGCAATTTGTGTCCTTATTGCTAGTTTTAGAGGAGGTGTATGGCAGTCCCAGGTGATTATTTGATAGCAGAAGAGAAGCAGCATATAAGGGGAAAGATTTCGTGATTGAAAGTGATCCAGGTGGATAACCAATTTTCACCTAAGGGACATGGTAAGACATGTTCTTAAAGGGTTTTGAGGGGGGGCCATCAAACACATCTGATCTACTGAATGTTTTTTTAAAAGTAAGGATTGCAATCAGGACTCTATCAGGATGCGGATGAGCTGCTTGGGTTCTTGCAACGTCTCCATGGATTCACACCACATGGTCACCGGTAGAGAGACTGAAGGATAAGAATCAACACTTTACATGACTTCATTGAGGGATGGACTCCAGAACACGAGGTGGATGACCAGGTGTTTTTCTTGTCCGAAGTATGCGCAGCTGAAAAGCTGCAGACTTGGCATATGTTCATAGACCATTTCTTGCAAGCAGATTCGTTCTCCAAAGTTGCGTTTTCACAAGTTTATGTAATTTGGTCAGAATAGTATTGATATTTCCCTGTTCCGTAACTAGAGTTAAGAGGGTGACTTACCCCAGGGTGAGGATAGAAGTGCAGGTGCCAACACCCAAAAGAAGACTGTGAGCTTCAGGGACACCTTTGTAAACTTAGGCTCCGTAAACTTAAGGCTACCAAACAGCTGGATTTCCTGAACACATTCTCTTTTTCAGCCCAGAAGCATAGTTTGGGCAGCTGTTGAAAAATTTATACATTTGTTAGGATCTCAAGCTGTTTGGGAGCTGTGGCAGGTCAGATGCTCTGCCCAAGCAGGTTGTACACAGCCTGGTGGTAACCACAAGACTGCATGAGCCCTTATAGTCAGGCCAACACTTTGAGAGAGCATCATATTTATTGTGCACATGTGACAAAGTCACCGCCTGCCTGCACAGCCAGGCTTTCGCTTCTGGGGGCTGTCTGACGGACCTACTGCCCATGTGCTGCCCAGTCACCGGGAACACGCGCGGTGAAGGCTCTGCGAGTCAGATTTACTGTGAAAACGCAGAGCAATGAAACGCTGCATGTGCAGCAGGACGTGTTGCTTCCTGAAGCACGGGATGGAGCGCACATACGCTGCGCAGATTTCCCAGCCTGGAATACGGGCAGCTCTGTACCAGCCAAACGCTGCAAGCTTGAGGAGGGGCAACGTTTTAAGATGTGTTGGGCATGAGGGCCACGAGAAATGCTCGGCGCGGTGATTTTGCCGACCTCATTGCAAGGTGCCTGATACCTGTTGAGAAAAAGATGCTCAGAGCCTGGCTCACCCTGCCGGGTTCCACTATCGGGCAGGCGTCGCAACTCGTGGCGGTGCAGAGCTCGTCTTGCTCTGTGGCATCAGCCCGTCTATGCCCTCCTCTCCCATCAGAATAAGAATATATAAAGCCGCGGTAACAAGAATGCCCCATAAAGATGCTATCAACATAAATAAAGATTATGAGTCATTCAGGCTTTATACGGAGTAGGTGTTATGTAAATAATTTTTATTCCAAGAACAGTAAGAACCCCTGAAAAGCTGGGGACACCTTTATGGTAATCCTCAATCCCTCGTAAGATAGGGCATTTGGTTACAATTAAAGATGAAGGCTCAAACTACTTATTCGTACCTCCCTGGCCTTCAGACAAAAAGAGATCCTGATCTGAGCCACTTCAGGGTACCGGCTTTGCAAAAGCAAAACAAAATTAATGGAATCTTTTAAAACCCAGACCTTCCTGTGTTTCGGTCCCTTTCGGTTTCAATGCCACTCACTATTCCTATTTTATTCATTTTGTCCTCACACGAGAAAAATGTGAACAGACTAGAAGTTAGGTTGGTTTTGTGAGGTTGAGCTGAGGTCAGCGAAAAATTGATAGCAACTTTTGAGATGAAAAAAAATCATCAAAGCTAAAGGAAGCTTCTCAAAGTGGGATTTAATAGCAGCTATCATATTGCCTTCAATGGCTTGACCATTTCTTCTGCAGCTGTTTTATTTTAAAAGATTTCACCCCCATCCCACATGTATAGACCCATACACTGACCTAAGTACACACATCCAAGTACTTTGGTCACTCATGATAACTATAAACCCTTCAGTGAACTACCAGAAAGGTAGTTCAAATGGAAACGGTGAAATTCAATATAGCGTTTAACTAAGTCACTGTCTAAGGTTAAGCCCGAGGAACAATCAGTAACACTGGGAGGAAAGGCAAATATATTAATTGGTACGTGGACACCAGATACATGTGGCTTTCCTGAAAGCTGTCAAATAACCACGGTGGTATTTCAATGTGAGTGAAGAAAATGAGTCTATTCAAATATAGACGTTAATCCATTTCTACATATAAGTGTGTGGATGTGAAAATACCTAGACACAGATTTAGGCGCAAAAGTAAAATTTAAAGACAAGAGGGTCATTTTATCTGGTAGTCCTGCTGCCTTTCCGTCTGTCTAATCATGGGCAGAGAAGTTCTCAGAAGACCCTTAGTGTGCCAGGCGCGCCCAAGTCCCATTGACTCCCAGGACAGACGGATTTCTGACGTATGAAGGGCTTTTTGAAAACTCTGCTGTTGTGTGCTATGCCAGCCGTAACTGAAAGCCTTATCTGTGCCTCATAGCAAGAGATCACCTTTTATCACAGTAAGACACAGGCAAATAACCAAGACGATGATAAAATGATGAATAAACCTTCATTTGGACAGTGTGTTTATGTACACGCCCATGTGCGGGCACACAAGCAGGCAATAATGGGTCCACATACGTTTTCATTATAGTACATTTCCATGGCTCTCTCTTTGACGTTTAATTTGAGCTTCCTCCAAAGACGGTCAAGAAGCATCCCTTCATTTCAGTGGAGGTTGAACAAAATTAAAAATCCACATTTGATTAACTAAAGAAATATTTCTACTTACTCATTCCCCCCCCCCCAACATTGATATGAAAAACATACCAACAATATTCAGGCAGTCTTGTATATGGAAATAGTATGACACAATGCCAATCATAAAGCTGAGGATAAAAGAAAAACAGAGAAATAACTTCACTACACATTGACGGATCCAAATAATTTTCCCTTCTCTGAGATTTTTCCTTCCTGAGGTACCTCCTTTTGTAACGTTTACCAACAGCAACAATAAAAATGAATTGCTGACTGGTCTTCTCTCATCCCTTGCTTATTCTCCACCCCAAAATCAAACAACACTTCTACAAAGGCGGTCTTTAGTTTATAGTTTAAAAAATGGGCACTTCAGTGTCCTACCATGGTGTGAAAGGGAAACAAACTGTAGGCTGATGGCTCATAGTAAGCCGACAGACAGACAGATACTTGCAAACCTATTTTTCCCAGAGCTTCCTGGCCTCTTCCTGCACATGCAAGTGCACTGCTGGCATGAGACGGAAAATCTGTGAAACAGCTCACCTGCCTCACAGCTTTCCACGCAAGAGAACCATCCATACACTTAATTTCAAAATTGTCTGAAACAACTTGAAATTTGTTCATGATCGCTGTAAATCTGAGATGCCACTGATTGCTACGATCTGCAGCCATCTGCAATCATTGAATAATCCAGGCTGAAGGAACTTCCAGAGGTCTCTAGCCCAAACTCTGTCTCAAGGCAGGGTGTGCTATGGGGCCAGAACAGGATGCTCGGGGCTTTGTCCAGTTGAGTTCTGAAATCTCTTGAGAACGGAGCCTGTGCAGCCTCTTTGCACAACGTGTCCCTATCTTCATATGATCTTTTTTACACGATATCCAGAACATCCCATGTTTCAATATAAGAAACAGTCTTGGCGGCCTTCTGCTGGACTCGCTCAGGTTTGTCGGCTGTGCTCCCTGTCTGCGTGCTGCTTTCATAGAATCATAGAATTGCCTAGGTTGGAAGGGACCTTTCAGATCATTGAGCCCAACCTTTAACCTAACAATGCCAAAACCGCCACTAAACCATGTCCCTCAGCACCACAGCTGCCCACCTCCAGGGGTGGCGACTCCACCACTGCCCCGGGCAGCCTCTTCCAATGCTTGACAGCCCTTTCAGTGACGAAATTTTTCCTAATATCCATCCTAAACCTCCCCTGATGCAACTTGAAGCTGTTTCCTCTTGTCCCATGGCCTGTTCCTTGGGAGAAGAGACCGACCCCCAACTCTCTACAGCCTCCCATTCGTTTCTGCATGACCACCAGTAAGGTTTAGTTGTTGAGCTTGAATACATTGACCGGGCCAAGCTAACGTAACTTGAGAGATGTTTTTTCCTGGGTCTTTCCCTTGCCTTGTGCTTCTGCCAGTTACCCAGCTGTTGGTCCAACCAGTTTACTCTCACTCAGACCCTGCAGCGTAACAACGTAGAGGGTACCAGGAAACACCATTGCCATCCAGTTTGTCAAAGGAGGATTGGGACTGAGGTGAACTAAGGTGCTCATTTCCACCGTACCAGCTCTGCGATCCTTACAACACAAGAAAATGAGTAACTCACCACGTGTTGGGAGACAAGTCTATACGTTCACGTTTTGTCCTGCCTTACTGCAAGTAGAAAGATAACTTATCACAGCAGAACATTTCCTTCACCGTGAAAGGAAGCAGTGAATTATTCCCAGCTCAACTTGCTGGTTGTTATTTTGTGGAGGATCAGATATTGTGGAAGAGACCATTGGGTCTTCACTCGTGGTGCCAGAGAGGACTCCCAGACCTAGTGAGTGTAGGCATCTCTCATACTCTGTAAGCATATCTGAATTTTACACCGTAGATATATTCCCCAAACTAAGCCATCACCTCAGACGACTTATATCAGAATAGATATATTTGGCCCTCTTAAAAAAGAAAGAATTACTGGAAGAGATGATCTCTAACTAGTCACACAGTATTTTTGGTCACTTGCAACTGGAGGAATGATTGATGATGCTAGAGAAAATCTCAGAAAACAGAAAATCTTAGAAAATCTTAGAAAAAGCTCAGAAGAAAAGATTGTAACTGGTAAAATAATAAACTGTCTTTTTGCGTACCATGGAGTGTTTTTAAAATATACGGAAGAACATATTCAATATACATTTTTAGTGTAGGGCATTGAACGTGTGGAACCCCCATTCAGCAAAATCTTCCCAACTGTAATTTAGCACCTCCCCTTTGATTCAGCTTCCTTTTTGAATTCTTAGACATTCATCGAGTACATTAATGTCAGAAAAACTTAATTTTTTTAGGTAAAGCCACTAACACTCCCCCTCAGTGTGAAATCCTGTCTCTTCAGAAGTCTGTAATACTAAGTCCACTGGCGCTTCATCTTCACTCAATAGTTTACTCGTAACCTCTCTAACTTGGCTTCTATAAAGTATTGAAGTCTGCTAATGCTTCATTATTTTAAAATTACCATGTTGTATATTAGTTCTCCTACTCAGATTTTTGTTACTGCCTGTAAAGAGATTTACAAGTCAAAATGTTTTTAGAAGTAATATGTGTAAAGACTGGAGGAACCTAATTCGTCACTAAAAGTCTGACTAATAAAACCTGAGATTTGAACGCACAAGAAACGCAGAATTATTTAATAGCTGAGACCTTATGAAGTCATGGTATCTTCTTTGATATCCGTTTTTGAAATAGTAAAAGATAAGAGATGTCTCGCATTAGTTTATAAGCTTTTTTTACAATCACAGTGATAGCCACTAGTATTATCCTTTAAGTGGCTTCAGCTATTTGCAGGGCTTTTATGAAGTTTTAAAAATAGTATCTTGTGGTTGTTCACAACTGAACGGCAAACTGAATGTGCGATAGTTATCTGTGTTGTTAAAGATAAAACTGCGAAGTTATTAGGCTACGTTTATCTAAACAGCCCAAGGAAGATGACACAGATTTAAAGTTACAGCCCAAGATCAAAGAAAGCAATAAATGATCCAGGAAACAACAATTTAAAAAGGAAAATTTCTGTGGAGCAAAAACTCATTTGTTAATATGAAGGCTGGTTTTAAGGTGGGGAGAGACATCATTTGTAATAGGAGTTTTTATTTTTATTTTTTTCCATAAAGGATATTCTTAATTAGATGTAGATTTGTAGAAGTATCATAGCTTTTCACCTCAATTTCTTAGGTGTTGTGAGCCTGCTCCAGCAGCCCCTGATAACCAGAAGGTGACTTGCACTAAGCCTTTTGAACGGGGTCCCCTGGAAATTCAAGGCTGGTTTCCCCTTGCTTTACTAAAAGCTTGGGATCTGCCCTGTTTTCTGCTCTCTTGGCTACTGGTTCCTCGGGAGAGGACCGCTCAAGCAGGACTGAGGGCAGTCTGAAGGGCTGGTAGCACCAGAATGACCAGTATCTTTCTGCTAGAAAAACCGCGTCATCCAGGGAGGAAGAAAAAAAACATCCACATCTATGGTATGGTACAGGATTAGCCTGTTCCTGGGCCAGCTGACCCACCATCCCTTCTCTGAAAGAGAAATGAGCACTGCTCGCGCTGCAGAGGCCAAGTCTTTCCTTCAAGATACTTTAAGGTCTTGGAGAACCTGCACTGTCTGTTTCAGGCAGCCTGATGAAAAAGCCTTCGCTTCGTCAGCTTTTAGAAACGTGATGTATTTGCATCTGTACAGATTTCCCATTTTTGCCGTATATAGGTGGTGTTCCAGGTAGGTGTCGAGAACGGAGTGCACAGGGACATATGCAAACGCATATGCTTACTTCCCCTGGGCGAGTTATGGACTTGGCTGCTCTCCCCTCTCCTTCACCTCTTGTGCATCCAATGGTGAATACCCAATGCCAGCATACAGCAACCAGAAACTTCGGTTATTTTGTTTTCCTCAGCTTTAATCACTGTCTGAATTACCCTGCTTTGTTGTAGATGTTGCTGAGGTCCTCAACAACCTCAAAGAACCTCTTTGCGGTCTGTTTTCCAGCATCAATCTTAGCTCAGGATTTGCTAGTCCGTTGCTGAATCTGTTGCCACTTTTGTGTCTTCCATTATGCCGTCATCAGGCCTGAGTCTGTTTCTTTTCTTCCCCAGGAAAAGATGTTTCTCCACTTCTCTACAGCTTCATATCCAGTCGTGTTGGAACAGTTTTGGGACATTAACTGTTGTTTTTTTTTTCCTCATATATCTGTTAAATGCGATGGGGATTTGGTGCCGGCTGTAAGAAGTGTATGACCAGCAGTTCCCCTGGCAAGAGATGGGATGATTTTTCCTGGAACCACTATTCTCATATTACAGGTCGAAGGTACTGGGGCTCTTCAATGTCTTTGAACCTGCCATTCTGACGGATATCAGGGCCAGTTGGGAACTCTTTATCTGTGTTAGTAATGGTTTAACATTTCGCCGAGCAAGACTTACAGTGTTCTAATATCTGAAGACAGTAAAAATGCTTGCAGAAATAAATAGGCAATTCTGTTGGAATCCGGACGGTTCATCAGTCCAGCTGGGTGAAGGCATGGCAGCTCAGTAGGAAAGGGCACAGACGGGATTGCTGTACGTGGTACGGTGTCCTTCAGTGTTTGACTCAATGATCCATCTTGATGATCAAGAATCAATTTATACGTGTGATCCCCGGAAAGGGCCTTCTGTATCAGTTTGGAGAGGGACCTCGGTACGTGCTTCAAGATCCATCAAGGGATGCATTAGGAACAAGAGTATATGTTTAAAACAAGAACAAACATAGGGTAACAGGCACAGTAAAATAAATGAAAAATAAAAGTTTAACTTAAGTGTCGATACAAGATATGATTCTGTGTCTGAGTGAAAGACACCAAAGCTTCCCGTTGTTTGCCAGAGATGGGAGTGAACTTGCCTTCTGCAGCAGTGATCTCCTCGTTCTTACTGTGACTATTTGGAATTTCCCCCGCTGAGGAGTTAACAGTGCGGAGTTGCTACTGCTGTAACATTCTGCCCTAGAATCGGTTAAATCTGCCAGTTCGTTTCAGTATTAATCTAAATATTGCTGGGCTTTAGTTCTTTGCAGTTATCAGAAGAGCTATACGAAATGAGATACAATAGAAGTCCCATTTGGCTCACACTTCTTTTATTCTTTTGTAGAATGACCTTTTTTCTGAGTCTAACGTAGACATTATTTGCAGTTCATTTCCAAGTTTAATATGTAGCCTAAATTTTTATTACAAGTACAAAACCCCATTTTGAAATACAAGTACGCAACTCCCCATCCCCAAAGATGTATCCCCTCCTTTGACTCCAACGGTCCATTTCATCTGTTTTTCTTCAAAGGTATTTTGCTTTACACATTCTGTAGGTACGCCTTAATTTGCATTATTTAAAAGCTGTTTGTAATAGCTCCAATTGCCTTAGCACATAGGTATATTTTACCACTTCAAGCAGAAAACGGTTTTGTCTTCCTCCAGACTGCAGAAGTTAATAATGCATCCCCATTTTCTGTTTTAAAATAACGGCTTAATAAGGGTCGATAAAAGGCCTGATAAACCAGATGGTCTTGGATGAGGTCCTAAGTTTGTCAAACCTGAGCTCTGCTTGCCTACGAGGAGGAGAACAATGTACAGCCGTAAGGAACCCACTGAGAGGGCTGAGCGGGAGGAACGGAGGCCTCGGATATTTAATATCGGTAAGAACAAAAGTACTTGTGTATGGCAAGGTTTGGGTTTTTTTTAACTACAGTCACTTCATACATGATTACAGAGGAAGAGTAAAGGACTTAACGGCAGGGCCGATGGCAGTTGGTAAGGGCCACAAGGGGAGTATACTTGTGAGCATAAGTAAATAAAAACTACTCTCAATTTATGTTCTCAGTTGAGAATCTTCATGCATATGAACAGGGATGACTGCTGAATGCAGCAACCAGACCAAAACCAACCACAGATGAAGAGGAAGGAACTATGTGCACAATATGGAGGAGGATAACCTGGGAGCAAAAGAAATGAAGGAAAAAAAGAAATATCCCTTCAATTAAATGCTTGTTTCCAGGAAGGGAACAATCTCCTCTACGTGTAGTTCAATTAAATTCTGAGCAATAGAAAACATTTTATAAAAGCTCTTCAAACCTGTCGCTACAGAATACATACGCTTTTCCTGAAGTTTGGTTTGGGAGGTTCAGGCTTCTCATGCAAGATTTACAGTTCCATGGCATAAAAGTTACTGAGATGTAGGTAGCGACGGCTGGATTTATCTGTCGTCCAATTCTCATTAGAGACTTGAAAAACAGTACACCTAAACAAAGAAATTTGTAGTGTTTATACAGTTAACTTTTACTGAATACGAGATATGGGATTTATTTGTTTGTTTTATACCAAACATAGCACAACCCCATTTACCAGGAAATGGAAACAAACTTTGCTGAAATAGATTTTGTAAGTAAAACAAGACCTTTTCAAGGCAGATATTAGTCCAGGACTAAGCCAACTGCAAATATTGGGCAAAAATGAGTGGAGAGGTCCAGGAGGAAGATAGGTCCAGGAGGAAGATAGTGGCTGTAGCCCACAATTTTTTTCCCCTCCAGCACCATCCTAAGGAAAATTAGCAATGCCCTCCACACACTGTATGTGGGAGTCGGGAGGGAAATGCATAGGAACCCAGTTTTCCTAAAGATTTTTTGTTCAAGGTGTGTTTAAAAAAATCTGATATTACACCTCTTGCATATGAAGGAAAGAGCTGAAGTGAAACGAACTACCCGTAAGCGATGAAATATCCTCTAAGAGCTCTCCACGTCCATACAACTTAAAAAGTTTTGCTCTATTAAATGACTAACCGGTATATTTCCTGCCGCTTTCATAATAAAGAAATAATTCGTCTCTTCCTCTCAAAACGTGCTGTCTCTTTTCCCCCTCCACAACAAATCTTGAAGAGGTAGTTAAAGCATCAACACCTATTAGAGAGAATGGAAAGAATACATCACTGGAGATCTTGGAAACTTTTCAGCAGCGTGTTTGTTTCAGAATAAATGAAGGCCTCTGAACTAATCCTCAGATGAAAAGAGGTTCATATACGTCTTTAATTAGATCATGCTATTGGAACACAATATTGTGATAAAGAAGATTTAATAAAGCATTTTGTCCTTTTATTACTTTCGTTTCATGCAACGTATCTCCTTATCCAAGCAAGATGTTTGACTTCAAAGGAAGTGCTGTCCACCCTCCCTTCGCGCAATAAATAACTCCCAGAGGAGTAAAAACAATATATGTTTGTAGCTTTGCCGACGCTGCTGAGTGGTGAGAAGATCAATCATTGTCATCCCTTTCTCTAGCTGTAGGTCTAAGATGAATCTCTTCCTTAAAGAAATTTGGGTATAATTTGGTGCCTGTCATTAACCCTTCACCTTCGGGAGAGCGCACCTTAATAAGAAAATGAAACGAAGGGACTTCCCTCGCTGGAGAACATCCATCGGAGCAGGGGCTGACCCCGTGCAGAGGGACCGGACAAAATCCATACTGCTAAAGGGACTGGAAGGTGGCTGAAGGAGTGTGTTGGATGGCTGGTGGCACAAGCAGAAAATGACCACTGACTTATTTTTCTTCAGTGTGAATACGTTGACCGGGCTTT
The DNA here is from genome assembly GCF_028500815.1 of Rissa tridactyla. Taxonomy (NCBI): domain Eukaryota; kingdom Metazoa; phylum Chordata; class Aves; order Charadriiformes; family Laridae; genus Rissa; species Rissa tridactyla. The sequence continues at coordinate 1,366,057 of NC_071470.1, forward strand.
TGACACCACAATACAGCCCTTCGCTTCTATTTTTCAAATAAACGAAGCCAAAGTGTTTTCAGAAAAAAATTGGACTCCAAGGCGGTTGATATTGAAGTAAATTGGTGCAAATATCTCAGCTTATGCTGGAAGGACTAAACTCAACCAGAGAAAACAAATGTCCAAGGAGGCAGGTGTCTCACCTTTTGCTGCAAGCTGTGACCATCTGTCAAGCTCAGCGTACCTGGCAGGGGTTTGTATTTTCACAGATTTCTGGAGGAGAGTCATGGAATCATAGAATCACAGGGTTGGAAGGGCCCTCTGGAGATCACCCAGTCCCACCCCTGCCAGAGCAGGGGCACCCAGAGCAGGTGGCACAGGAACGCGTCCAGGCGGGTTTGGAATGTCTCCAGAGATGGAGACTCCACCAGCTGCAGTCCTTTCTTCTGCAGGTGATTTATTTCAGTATTTCTCTCTTACTGGCAAAAGTTGTTCCCGAATCTTCGCTGAGTTTGCTGCTGCTGCTGCTACTGAAGCTTGTTGCACCTTCTAGTTACCATCAACATGGAGAGTGGTTTATTCTTCTCCTCTTTACAGTTGACTTCTACATACGTGATTGACATGTTCCCCTTTAGCATTCTTTTCTTTACACTGGACAATTGGTTTAATTTTTTTTTCTTTTTTTAATATTACACTTCTTAAATGTCTAAGGTGTTTTGCTGGTTCTTTAATTCAGCTGTACCTTTCTTGAAATTACGTAGCTAAGACTGGGCACAGTCCAGTCGGGCAACTAGACGCATGTGGAGTGGAACTGAAGGTTTATCTCACTTATCTCACAGCCTGTACGTCTGCTAATATCTCTGTTTGCCTTTTTTTAATGGTCATTTGACATGGATGTTTCATGTTCAGCCCGTGTTCCACAAAAACTGGTAAATTCTTCCCTAAAAATTTGTTCCAAGATAGGATCTCTCCATCTAATTATGTAGCTGATTACTCCAGGAAGTCTAACAGCTTTCTATTTTTCCCCTCATCCACTTCTCCATTTTATCAAGGTCATTTTGAATTGCCTACGTGCAGTCCTTGCTAGCTTGGTGTCATCTTCTGTGTATAAAATTCATGTATATTCTGTAGTTTATCATTTGGATCATTCATGAAGCCATTGACAAGGATGAGCCCCTGGATGGATCTCTTCAGAGCCCCACTTGATCCACCTTTCTGTTTGCTAAACAAACTGTTGATAACTATCAACATTATTATTTATCCAACTACTGGAAACCTGAAAATGGGGCACAGGTGGAAATGAACACCCAGCTACCACGTCATTCAAGAAATCTTCCACATAAAGTGGTTTGAAAACATTCCCCCGCTTAAAGCTCAAACTGAAGAGGATTTTTTTATGCTCAGGCTGTGTTTTCCAACACCCACAGTTCCCCAAGGTTTGTGTGGAATTTGGAAATGTACGACTTTAAAGACCTGGCCTATTATTTGTACATAACCTCATCCGTGGAATGGAAAAAAATGTAGAAGGAGTAAAGCCGTGGTCACCACTGAGGATTTTTCAGTCTAAATCGGGTACAAGATCGCATCTGAGAGGGAAGCGTGATGTCAGGCAAACACGAGTGAAGGAAGGCTATGAGCTAGTTGTTTTGAGATTGTGCTTTTCCATTCTTTCCCCTAAAGTTTACTTTGAAATGATGCAGAATTTGGCAGCCTACTGAGGGACTGTGTGCTTTGGCAGCGGGTTTCAAGGAGGAAACAGGATGGAAGAATGAAATTGCCGTTTACGATTTAACTAGAAATAAAGGAAGAAAGGGGAAAATTCTGCTTTCAGTTGCACTACAGGAATTTCGGACCATGTATGCATGTGCAACGAGCTTTTATTTTAAACTACTGTGTCACTCCATGCTGCTTAAATTAAAACTCCCATTGAATCTTAATTTACCTGTAATCCTCAGAATCTGTTGCAATACGGTAAACCTTTTTTAAAGGCATCCTCGTGTGTTATTTTTCCTCGTTTATTCAGCTTGGTTTAATATTGTTTGCTTTTCCCTTTGTGTTTTAACAAGCTTGCTCTTCAGTTTTAGAGTAATTCGTGATCACCCCCAAATGGAAGTTTATTTTATTTTAGTGTTTCTTTCACAACTAATTTGAACTCACATCTGGATTTAAAGAAATATTTACATAGAAATAACACGAAATTGCGTGGTGTAAATGTAGTGCCATTCAACTATGTAAATATCAGAGAAGATGTTTAATTGAGTATAAAACACTGGTAAAATGTAGACGTTGCTTGTTTTTGTTCCAGTTGTTTTATGCTTGAATGTTGACGATGCAAATAAAGAGAACTAATTGATAATGGAAGTTACAGTTTGATGTGTGTTCTCACAAATTCCCTTTACACGTAGGAATCTTTTCCATGGGATATCCAGTCTTTGGGATATCCAGTCCTCGATTTATCACGGCAGTCACCACGGTGTAAAGTCATGCGTTGCTGCAGGTAGAGCCCCCCACGCCTCTCATGGCTCTGAAATAATAAAGGCTGCAAGACGTCGATGGATCCCGGACCATTTCTTTTAACAACCTCTTATTTGCACCTACCGAATGTAAGGAAGGATAAACCCCCAGGATTATGGCTGAATGGGAAGTTGGCCAAACAAAAGCAATTATGCCTGGGCTTCTGGCGGCGGGTGAAGGCTGTGTCACCTTCTGCTGGGCTCCCCGTCGGCGCCAAAGCCCAGAGTCTTGAAGATGAGAGATGGTTACTACCCTAAGCACTGCGATCCAGAGGGCTGTCTCTGCTTTTAATTGAAGGTTTCACCCATTAGTTTTACCTTGCTGAAAAGCCTGCCCACCTCTTTGACCTGGGAGGGCTGTTTGCCGCGCAGGACTGGCAGCCTGACTTCTCGCTCTGTCTGTCTGCGCTCGTGTCTCATCGCCGCTGTGATTCATGGCACAATTTTCACGGCTTCAAAGGGAAGTTTAGAGACATCCAAAGGCAGCGGAGCGAGGAGCTGTCAGGTCAGGCAGCTCCTTCATGAGAAAGGAAGAAAAAAAATGGGGGGAGAAGGAGACTGAGGGTAAAGTGTGTTAGTCCATTCTCGTTGCCCTTACCCCTTGTGGTTAAACCCCAAGTGGCAGCTTGGGCCACGCAGCTGCTCGCTCACTCCCCGCGGTTGGGATGAGGGGCACAATTGGAAGAGTACATGTGAGGAAAAACTCATGGGCTGAGATAAAGACAGTTTAGTCAGTAAAGCAAAAGCCGCGCACGGAAGCAAAACAAACCAAGGGATCCATTCCCTGCTCCCCATGGCAGGGGGGTGCTCAGCCATCCCCAGGGAAGCGGGGCTCCATCGCTGTAACGGTGACTTGGGGAGACAAACGCCATCACTCCCAGCGTCCCCCCGTCCTCCTTCTCCCCCAGCTTTATACCCTGAGCGTGGCGTCCCATGGCATGGAGTGTCCCTGTGGTCAGTCGGGGTCAGCCGTCCCGGCCGTGTCCCCTCCCGGCCCCTTGTGCCCCCCAGCCCATCGCTGGTGGGATGGGGTGAGGAGCAGGAACGGCCTTGAGTGCCCGGCAACAACCAAACCCACCAGCGTTTTATAGCAACAGCATTCCCATCCCAAACCCGAACCACGGCACTGCACCGGCTGGTGGCGAGAAAGTCAGCTCCCTCCCAGCCGAAACCATGACACCCCTCCTGTTCTCAGGGGGGTGCTGCCACCAACCTTCCCAGACAGCTCTACCCAGGGCACTGGCAGGGACTCTGTCTGCTTTTGGTATGAATTAAACAGGAGGAAGGATCAGAGCGCAGAGCTCAGCGGGGGCTGGAAGGCTCATGGGGCAGGACAGGGCCCCCATCGCCAGCAGCTGAGGGGTCTCCAGCCAAGCCAGCTCCTGGGGAGGCTTGTTATCCCGAGGGCAGGATCCCAGCAGAGCCTGATGGAGTCTTTTACATCCTTTCCTATTAATCCTCCAATTTTGTGCCTAAACCCACTCACATTCTTACCTTGCAATCAGCTTATTTTTGGTAATGATCAGGACTTGCTGACCAAAAAAGAAAAGTAAATCTCAGAAATCTTATTTCATTTCCACACCTTTCTTTTTCCTTGAATTCACTGCCCGTTGTCTTCAGCTTCACACTGCTCTGTCATCTTCATTCTGTCATCTTCAATATGCATTAGACACCCATGCGTTGGACTTCCAGCTGCCGCCATCCACAGTGGAATGGTACAGCTGAGTGCAGGCAGAGAATAATGGTGGGAAGGAGGAGGCCACGGTGTGTCCTGTCCTCTGCCCAGTTGATCTCGAGCCAGGGAAAACACACTGGGCAGGGCAGGGCAGTGCCATATTTATTAGCAAGGTTTAACTCTTATTGCGATGTTTTTTTTCCATGATTATTGGCTTTGATGCTTGCACGAATGCATATCGAGCCCGTTAATTCTCCTTCAATTAACTCCGGGTGGAAGCTGTGGCTGCAGCGATGCACAGACCCATTACACCGTGTCCACGCTGGGCTATCATTTTCCAGCGGATGTTCTAACACAGAACAAGAATATTTGCTGAAAGACGGGGTTTTAAGTGAGAATTATTGAATTGTTTACAACATTTTGGATCTGAATGTGAAAATTATGCCGGGATAAACTAATTCTGAAAATCTTAATTGCCTTATCAGGACACATTACTGCTACTTAACAAACAAAACACAGTAGTGCTACTAAGCGAAGCCTTTATTGCCGTATAAAATATGGAACACCCGTGCTTGTGCACCACCAGAACAGTGTAAGACAAGACAAGATGTGGGTAGGAAAGAGGAGATGGAGCAAAGACAAATAGATATTTTTAGCAAATAAATATAATAAATTAGAAAACAAAAAGATGTTATTCTTATCAAACTATATAGCTTGGTTGTGAAAATATGATTAGTGCCTAACCACGCTAGCTTCCACTTCTGTCTTTTAAAAGCTAAATGTGGAAAACCGGCGAAGTAATGGGTAAAGAAAATGAGTTATGAATTTTAAGAAAATATTAATCAGGTAATTTTGAGCAATCAATATTGTTTGAATGAATCTCATCTTCTTTTGTGAATAAATTCTAAAGAGAAAATTAAATGGAACTGTGTCAAATTGTCCTACCTGTTACTCATATCCAGCTAACATTTACCAGCTAGGATATTCTTTCAAAGTAGAAGTCATACAAACACTTAAAAAATTGTTAAAGCTGTAAAACTGCTTACAGATGCTTTGATTCAGAACCATGATACTCACTCATTTGTACCCTTGCTTTTCCACGAGGCTTGGCTTTTCCCTCTCCCCTCCTCTCCTCTCCTCTCCTCTCCTCTCCTCTCCTCTCCTCTCCTCTCCTCTCCTCTCCTCTCCTCTCCTCTCCTCTCCCCTCCTCTCCTCTCCTCTCCTCTCCTCCCCTTCCCTTTTTCCTTTTCCTTTTTTTCCTTTTCCTTTTCCTTTTCCTTTTCCTTTTCCTTTTCCTTTTCCTTTTCCTTTTCCTTTTTTTTCTTTTCCTTTTTCTTTTCCTTTTTCTTTTTCTTTTCCTTTTCCTTTTCCTTTTCTTTTTTTTTTCTTTCTAACATTTTATACAGCTGGACACAGAGAAAAAAACATGTTCAGGGAAATGAAAATGTTGTACATATCGTTAAGATTATTGACTTTAGCACAGAGAAGCAAGCTCATTCGAAATTAGGACTGCAGCTCGATGTTTAATCAGTGCAATTGTGCCTTAGTAGAACAGGAACTATAAACAGGAGTGATTTCCTAAGCCCTGTTAGTCTTGCAGGGAATAGAATTCAAACAGGGTGAATTAAGGACAAAGTTGCATATTTCTCTTCACTTCTTTCAGCTTTTCTACTGTTCGTCAATCGTTGCGTTATTTGAACAGTAATTGAATTTATAGATGATTTCAAACCACGTGTTTAAACACCAGTACGTCTGGGGTGATGTTATTAGCTTGGGTAAATGCAGATAATTCTGCATGTCAAAGACAATTAACACGTATCCTGTGGTCTTGATTACCGGGTTCAAGGAAATTCTGCCCAGAAGAAATTCTTACTAAAGCCCCATGGAAAGTTAAAGGCCCCTGCCCTACAATTAAGAGGGGAAGGTAATGGACCCCCCACTTTTTTTTGGTGATTGACTATAAACCTTGGCTCAAGGGACTGTTCTCAGGGGAGAGGGTTAAAGCAGTCAAGAATAAAAAGAGGTTGTTTTAGTTGCGAATGTGTCTACATTCCTCAGTTGCTTTTCTAAAAAAAAAAAACAAACCTAAAAAAACCCACCTTAAAAAAATCTTAAAAATAAAAGTAGGTAATGCCACACTAAGTCTCACACAGGAAGAAAGAGCAAGAGAGGCACCAAATGTGGGTCAGGCGTGTTTGCACGCGGACTGTGTGAAAAGTCTTTTCTTTCTGTGTGTTCCACACACAGGCCAGTCACTTCACATACCTGTTCCAGAATAAGCAGTCCATTTCTCATAAGCCCTTGAAAAAATTAAATCATTAACTGACATCAAAAGAAAACAATTTAGAATACCTCTTCTGTGGCTAATATTTTTTTTAGCCCATTGGCAATAATTAATCCTTAAGTGTGCAGAGAAGAAATCTTAACAACCAAATCTTAACCTTTTAAGTCAAGAGCCAAGGTGGGCTGTTAGCAGGCTTTTTTTTTAATTTTTTTTTTTTTTTCTGTTGTCAAGGAACTGTGCTGTAAGCCACGGCAGGACGCTGTCAAAGGCAGGAGCGGGTTCAGCTCCGTGACGGTGCAAGGACATGCTCTGCGTACTTCGCCATCAGACAGATGAACCTGGCCGGAAAACTTGGAAGAGTTGATTACCAGGCAGGGTAACTGTGATAATTTTTAGTGTGAGGGACTGTGGAGAGTGAAGGGAGATGAGGACAGGAGGGTTGGAGAAAGCTTTAGGTAGTCACAAGGGGAGATGGATGGACTGTGTAGCGATAGGAGGAGGGAGAATGGTTTTAAACTGGAAGAGGGGAGACTGAGATGAGATGTGAGGCAGAAATTCTTGGCTGTGAGGGCGGTGAGCCCCTGGCCCAGGGTGCCCAGAGAAGCTGTGGCTGCCCCATCCCTGGAGGGGTTCAAGGCCAGGTTGGACGGGGCTTGGAGCAACCTGGGCTGGTGGGAGGTGTCAGGGGGGGCCGGACTAGGTGATCTTTAACGTCCCTTCCCACCCAAACCATTCTGTGCGTCTATGATTCTACAACTGGAGCTGAGGTTTGGGCCAGGATTTGTCGGAGAAAACCATATGGGCGAAAGAACACCAGGGATGACAACTAACTGGGAATGTAATGGAATAATCCAGAACAGCGACAAAGCAGAGGGGAGAACATAGAGAAGAAACACGTCTATTTTTTGTGCATGTTTGATCTCCAGAAGCAAGGCAGGGGTGTCCCCTGGCACCCACATTAACCTGTCCCCATGCACCAGTCCTGGCCATGAGCAGCTCCTGTTGCCTCTCCAACAGCCACTGAGCAGCCTGGCCAACTTCATCCTTCTTGGGTCCACGCAGACCCATCTCCGCTCCCTCTGGGATATCTCTGTGTCTTTGCCAGATGGGACATCGACCTTCTCACTACATGCAGGGGTCAGGGGACAGTGCGGTCCCAGCAGCGTTACTAAGCCTGAAAGCCCAGGACAGGGCAGGGACATCGGAATGGGAAGGAGAAGAGTTGCTCAGAGATGTTGGTCTCATTCAGATGTCTCATACCCTCTCGTACCTATGTGGATGGCTTCTTGAGTGGGGAAAGGCTGATGCCTGGCTCTTGAGTAGCCCTCAGTGATCATTGCTCTATCCAGGAGGCCAGGCAGAGGGCAAACAGCCACTATCAGCTTCAGTTAAGGGGCATTCAAGCATGGAACCCATGTTTGAGGAGCAAATGTGGTCCACAGCGGAGAACCCACATCTGAGGAGAAGCTCAGTGGTCCACAGTGGAGTTAGTTCTGGCTGAATTTAGGAGCCTCCAGAGTTCGGCCGTGCTCAGGAGCAGGATTTCTGAATCTCTGGCTTAGATATGGGGCAGGTAAAATCCTCCTGACTCCTGTCACGAGCACTGAAGACAACATTGGTCTCGATAACGCTCTGAATCTCATCACGGATTTCCCTTTCTGCAGCAAGAAAGAAAAGAGGAGGAAGCGGGGAGAAGAGTTACTTGGCTACGAGGGAGAAGAGCAAGGGAAGCTCTATGAAGTTCAGAGGTTTAAGAAGAGTTTGGTCCCCTATGTTGGAGGTAGCAGGGATTTTGTCGAAAAGGAGTGGGATCTGATGAGGGAAAGGTTGTTAGTCACTTTAACGAGGGCAGTAGAGAGGACAGAAGTTAGATCAACATACTATCAATGTTAATGCCTAGAACGAGTTTACTGGCCCTCCAGGAATAAACTTCTTCTCTGTAGATTTTTTCTTTGGACACAGCCCAAAGGTGAGCTCAACTCCTCGTACTGTAAAAGGATAAACTCTTCACTGGATGGTTAGTTTTACACCCACCCCCTCAAAAAAAAATATAAAAAAAAATAAAATAAAAGGAAAGAAAATAAGGAAAAGCTTGTGGTTTCGGGGGAATGAATTATGTGCTTTAATGGTATTGGAAGTAAAGCAGCAGCCTTTCCATTATACTTAAAATAAATAAGGAAATAAACCGAAAAAAAATAGCAATGTCAACCTTCACTGATGAATAGTACAGGTTAGGAGTTTTCCATTTCTGGATAATTTTTTCGAAGCTAATTGCACGTGTTCTGCCTACGTACCCAATTTATTGGTGTGAATCTCCCCACTGAAAAATTCACGACTCGTAGGAGCGCGGTAGGTGTTGGTAGGTCTCGGCTTGGCCCCACGGCACTGTACGCACACACTTGCCCAAGGCTCACTTTACAAATCTCGCCTGCCAGCTGCCAGCCAGCTTCCAGAGTTTTTCTGCAGTCTCAGTGGCACCTACTAGTGAAAATTGTCGGGAGGAAAAAAAAATAGCGGTGCTACCGGCTAGCTGTGCCATTCCCTGCCAAAACAATGGCAACAAAGGTCATGAGTGGAGGAGTGGGAATATATTTATGGTTTATTTCGGATAGACCCGCTTGTTTGTTCAAATGACCGTGCATTGCTGTAAAGTCTCTGTGTGGAGGTGTCAGAGGAGTGCACTGAAAGCCCAGCAAATAGGAAATCTGCTGGGCCGTGTAGGCTCTCTTTCATATATGCTCTTTCTAAGAGCTCTGCTTGCACATACTTCATCATCGGGATTTGCGCTAGGGATGTGTACTCTTTAAAGACTAGTTGCTCGTGAAGGCATAAAGTCTCTCTTAAAATCTATTAGTTTTGTTTGTGCTGAAAGCATACAGTTGCCATTCAGGCACAATGCTCCATTTGTACAGCTTTCAGCAAATGTGCTGTCACGTAGTTAGCGTGATGATTAAGGGCACTTTGAGGAGCTTACCACCTTTGCTCGGAGAGAGAGGGTACCTTGACCTATAAAAAACTCAAGTGGTACACTCAATAAATTTATCATTTTGCTAGATTCGTCCGTGGATGTTTTATTTATAATTCATTGTTAGAACGTTTCCACAGTGAGTGCTTGGGTTAACTCTTGGCTCTCTCCTAACTCTATTTTGAAGTATTCCGTGGTAAAAGAACAGAGAGCGCAACTCAATGAAGTGTTCTGTTCCCGTGAGAGGAAAACATTTGTGTGGGCAGGGCAATTTTGAAGGACCAAGACCTTGATGTGAAAGGTGCAATATCTCAGCCGTTTTGAAAAACACTTTTCTTCCACCAGCAGAACTGAGCAAGAACTGAAGTTCTTGCTCTGAACCTTGCTGGAGATCACAACGGTTAGTTCCACACAAACCATTCCCCGTTTCCCATACCTAAGGTGAACACTGGCGTATTAATTTCCAAGTAAATATAAATATTCTGGCCATAAACATACCAGAACCTTTGAAGCAGGGACTGGTGTGGTCTCTTTTAGCTATGGAAAAAGGTTAAGTCTAAAAGAAAAAGAAAGTATGTCTTTCAAAGAGGCTTGAAAGCGATGATGCAATAAAGAACCCATGGGCTTGAAGTGGCTCACCTTTGCGAGGTTAGATCAATTATCAACCAAATACTAAATGTCTTTCGTACCGATCAGAAAACGCCCTCCCCTTGGATACCCAAAGTAGCTACAGAAGCTTCTGGGATTCAGGCACGGTCAAAACTTAAAAGCCCATTTTCTTCCATTTTTTTATTATGTGTCAAGCTTTCAAATAGAAGGCAACATGCTACACATGTGATGACAACCAAACAACGCATTTTTCACAGAAATAGATGGTTGGTAGTCTCCATGTGTCTAAATATCAGTCAGAGCAAAGGCAGGTTAAGTAATGGTAGCACTGGTAATGACTGTGGGTGTCTCGTGCATATCTCAAATCAACAATGACAGAGGCAGTATAAAAACAATTTATGAACCACAGTCCTCTCGGGAACTACATTTCAAGCCATAATTTCATCTAAACTGTTTATCGGCTGCTTTTATTTAATGTATGAAGTGTCAAAAATTTTCCTTGACATTAGGCTTGTTATTGTCTTTTGATTTATGTATTAAAGCAAAGCATGGTAAATACAAAGATTGCTTAGTGGTTTTGTGTTTGAAAAAATATTGGAAACATTTGCTACAGTGGTAAAATCATTCATACAGTAGTTAATAACTAAGAGTCATGAACTTTTAAAACTTAAATAGCTGAGGACAGAGAAGACACGAACTGTAAAAGTTTTTACTGTCCCAGGCCCATCTTGCAAATACAAATGTTTATGCTGTGAGGAGATCCATGACCACGTACGTGCAAACTAATAGCTGGGCATGGCTTTCACAGCGGGGGATGCAGAACATTCCTTGGTAGGTGTGGATGAAGGCATAAATCCACGTACCCAGAAATGCCTGGGTGGACCTCTCGGTGCGTTTGGCATTTATTTAACTCCACCGGTGGCTATCTGCCTTCTCTTATCTGTGAGGTTTTGGGTTTAATAACCACTGAAGTATTTCTGAAATCTTAGACACACTTACAGAGTGGAAAAGTCTTGGGATGAAATTTCTCGAAACCACACAAGGATCCACCGGTGTGTGCCTGAGCTGCACCCAGCTCTCATCCCAGGGAAGCGGGGATGGCCCAGCCACCGGAGAGGTGCCCCAGTCTTCTGGAACAGACCAGGGGAGAGCAATCCCCATGTGAACGGAAGATCAGTGCATGAAAAGTGCACGGGGCAGCCTTGGGCAGCAAAGCGTGGTGGGACACGGCAGATATGTGACCGCTGGGGAGGCAGAGCACCAAACCAGCACAAAACCCTTCAGAGTGACTCCACCTCCTCTAAACAGAACATGTCACAACGTTGTGTGATCCCAACTACAAGCCAGCCTCCCATGTGTGAGATTTGGGGTTGTTCAGCCTGGAGAAGAGAAGGCTCCGGGGAGACCTTCCAGCCCCTTCCAGTCCCTCAAGGGGCTCCAGGAAAGCTGGGGAGAGACTCTGGAGCAGGGAGGGGAGCCGTGGGACGAGGGGGAAGGGTTTTCCACTGACAGAGGGGAGACTGAGATGAGATCTGAGGCAGAAATTCTTGGCTGTGAGGGCGGTGAGCCCCTGGCCCAGGGTGCCCAGAGAAGCTGTGGCTGCCCCATCCCTGGAGGGGTTCAAGGCCAGGTTGGACGGGGCTTGGAGCAACCTGGGCTGGTGGGAGGTGTCCCTGCCCAGGGCAGGGGGTGCCACTGGGGGGGCTTTAAGGTCCCTTCCCACCCAAACCATTCTATGATCCTATGATCTCACATATAACCGTATTTTTCTAGGTGCGTGCTCTCATTGCCTATGAAGGCTGGTGCGTACAGAGGTGTGTAACAAGCTTTAGAATTTGGCAGTTGAATATCTGAAATATCAACTATGGATCCAGAGGGGGAAACTCTCTTGTTGATCCCTCCCTTCACAACGCTTAGCAGGAACCGAGGTGCTTTCCCTAGATCAGATGCATCCCTGTGGAGGATGGAGACTCCTCCTGAGGACAGGAAAGGAACAACCTGCTAGGAGTCTCCATAAAAAGAGACAAAACAGCCCAGGATAACAGTGCAGGATAACGGACTTGTAGAACATAAACATGTTGGGCTGAAATGGGGCAGAAGAATATCATCATTCAGGAAAATCTTGTACTACAAGTTTAGCCCATCTTTATTTGAATATTCAAGCACCTGCTTTCTACATTTTTTTGGCCCAGACTTTTTTACCTTGGCATGCTTTTCCTACAGATGTATAACCCACATGTACAAGAGAAGGAGTGTAAAGAACAGTCAAACAATGGACTTGGTTTTAGTACCATCTGTAATCGTTATGAGTAAAGTTCATAAAACACCAGCAGGACTGATATTTAACACTTATGCGAACTGGGATGTAAGTGGAAAATTATGGTCAGCTGTCTGATATTAGTGCAGTAACACAGAATTTACCTGGTTTTTATTTTCACTTTCTGGCCACAAAGTGTATCTCGCGGATATCAAGTGGAGGAAACCTGTGCTTAGCAGCCTGCTTTGCTTGTCTTGGGTTTTGCACCTCCTGTATGTAAAAGGAATGCCCGTGTTGAACCAGGGGATGTATATAGTATGCACTTAACATATATGTAAATGATCCTATTAACTTCATAGTTCTAAAGTAGACACATGTTCTGTCACTTCGTACGGTGGGTTTACTGGTCTTCAGCCTGCATGGAATTATATCTGAATATTTGCTCATTGGCATCCTTGAAAACCAGGGTGGTTTTAGGCTCAGGCCGCCGTGAGCAGATCTCTGGGAGGACTCGTGGGTGGAAGAACTGCTAATCAGTATGATTAGCGGCTGCTATGGACCGAGAACGCAGGTACGTTTTAATTATATTTTCTGCCTACCTTGCACGCCTCCCAACTTATCTCTGCTCTTTTTATTTGTGAAGGGAGGCTCTCTGGGAGCTGGGAGATATTCACTCGCACCCCGTGAATGAAACTGGTCTGAAAACTCATAAAGTCTGATGGGTTCGTGCAGCTCCTAAAGCCCTCTACCCTGTAAAAGCACATTTTTAATGAATTTGCTGGATCCAGCAGGTTGTGTTCATTTAGAAGAGGAGAAACCCACTAAACCACTGTAACAGCAACAATTCAATTTCATTTACTTAATAGGAAATGAGAGTTTTGACAAATAGGTGTTGAACTGTTGTGTTTTTTTTTTTTTTTCTTTAAAAAAAAGATGCATAAAATCTACCTTTCCACATGGCTTTTAGGGTCTTTCGGAATGATACAGTTCCTGTTCAGAAGGAGGGAGTGAATGCAAGAGGCTTATTTGTTTATTTGTGATCCAAAGAGGCTTAGGGGGTAAATGACCGAGGCTGCGGCTGCGTTTAGGAAATTTCTCTTCTCCCTTTTCTATAGATTCCACAGTTCTATACTGCACTTGCAAGAAGACTTATTTTGAGGCATTTATTACTGTTATTCTCTTAACTTGAGCCTGACATAAAAAAACCCAAAAAAACCCAAAATAATTTTGAAGACAAAGAGGTGACTTGCCAGCTGAAGGGATAGGTTTCTTTTTCCTCCATGAAGAAAATGATGTTTCACACTAAACTTTCTTTATACTAAACCTTAACACGTATAAACAGACGTTAGTGGCCTTTACGCAGCGCTCTAGCTGGACGCCTGCAGTAAAGGGATGTAAATCTCTAGAAAATGTATATCGAGCCCTAACTTTTCATTTAGCTTTTCAGGAGAATTTAATCTCCCAGACATGACAATGAGTCTAAGTCTGGTCTCGTGACAGCTGTACAATATGTTCACACTTGACAGTACAGGAGAAGGCTCTTAATTTTCGCCAGAGATGGGGCAGAATCAGGCCTCCGTATTTTAAAAATCGACTCATTAAAATTGATCAACCTACAGAGGAGCAGCCTAAACAGAATCGGTACTTCTGGGCCTCGGAAGCCTGGTAAAACCGCAGTTGTACCGTGTTACCGATGAGCGCGCACACGCATAATTGTATTTGAAGCCTGTTATGAATGACAGAAGTGAGAAAAACCACTCCTTACTTTTCAGTTTTTAATGAGCTCTGATGTAATGTGGTGGGTTTGTTTTTTTTTTTTTTCTTTTTTCCTTTCTGCTGTTAAAGAAAGATCCGTGAATATCGTCTTTGGCAAGCTGCCGCTTCGGGCGGGAGGGGAAAAGCAGGGCGTCAGGCTTTCACCACTGAATTAAGGACACAGAGTTAAGCGCCTAAGCCGTAAGTATCTATTGTCTTTAACGGGAAGGTACATCACATGCGACACCCTGTCAGTGCAGTTAGAAAAAAAATATTCTTTTCCGTTGAAGAAATACATGTTACGGCACTTTTAAAATCACGGCTATAGAATATAAATTGTAACAGCGAGCTCAGAACGGAGCAGCAAATGCTTTGGCGAAATTAAACAGGACACCGTTAAATGGCGGTATGAAATGATAAACGACTTAAAAGTAAAATTTTTTATAGCTGAAAAAATTTTCCTTTGCAAAATGCTGATCTGACGGCTTGACAAGCATTATAAGAAAATATAAGTTTTGATGACTTTTGTAAAAAAGTAGGAAAATGTTTTATTTTGTGAAAACCAAAATATTTACAAGTTATTTTATTTTATGAAAAAGTCCTAGATTCCCTTTGTTTCGCTCTTTCTTCGGGTTTTCAAATTCACCCAAGTGCACAGGCTAGAAATTCAGTCTGTAACTAAGTTCAGAATTAATGAAGCGGGTTCATTAGTTCCTTAATTTTGCCGTGGGGTTTTCAGCCCGACGTAGTTGCTCAAAACCGCGTCTTTTCCGTCTTGCCACTATCAAACCAGCGAAGGGCCGGGAAAGCTGCAGCTCAGTGTGTGATCTTAACGCGTCTGCGAACAACGAGAAGAGAAACGCGGTTTTCTCCAGAGTCCTATTTGGTGTTGAAATGATTTAGGTCTGGAAAATCAATCTGTTCATCCTTCTGGACAATTTCTGAAACAAATATTTAGCAAGATTTATGGTGTCGTACATATGTAGGCCAAAGGATTCCACTGGAAGGCAGGTTTTTGTAATACCGTATAATCGTCTACTCAATAAGATGTTTTATTGTTGTGGGTTTATTCTTTTCTGAGTAATAAATACAATTCTGCAACATGTTTTAGGGCCATATAAATATAACGAATCATTCAACTTTTCATTTCTTCTGTAACTAGATGATTTTATATTATCCTGTTTATAGAATAGATACGAAAACACTGGAGGCCTTTAGATGAAAGCAAACAAACAAAAACCTAAATGAAACACCTCCCCTTACATGCACTTTAATTACTGAAATTTCATTTTTACCTTAGTCATTTGAACCCATTAAAGCGTAAACTTCTCAGAAATGCCTGAATAACATCGGTTCAGCTGAGACCTTGGCACATAAATATAATGTGAAAACAGGGTTGAGGAATGAAAATCGTGAAGGTTGTTTTTGACATGTTAAGGCTATTTGCTTGCTGTTAATCATACTCTTAGTCATAGTTTACTCCCGCCACATAGCCTAGGAGTCACGGTGGTGTCCCCTTCAACGTATCCCCTCTGCAAACACAGAATAAAAAGCCTGAATGCTTGTGATGAGAGAAAAGAGAGAAATCCAGTGGTGAGCAACCAGGAGAGCCCAAGGAAATGGCATGACCCACGCTGGGACCCGTGCACCGATGTCCAGAGAGGAGAGACATTTCCAGTTGCCATCCTGAAGGCTGCTAAGGTCGGAGCTGGAGACTCTTCTAGTGATCTCCTGCCAGGTGTGAGGAGCTGCACCAGGAAGGCTTCAAGGCTTCAGCTGTAAAATGCAGGTGGTGAGTAACGAGCTTGCATGAAGGAGTAGAAAAAGACCCAAGAGGGCAATGGGAGTTTGGCTCCTCTTTGTTTTTGGCTTATGCCAGGCAGATTCAGCCTTCTCAGGTAAGTATTTCAGCTACCATGGGGTGGGGAGGAGATGAGCTCAGCTGAGCCTGTGTGCTGTTGGCTCTGGGGGTGTCCGTGTGTGGGGTCTGGGTTTGAAAGCCCTCGGAGCTCTGCCCATCCCTGCTGTGGCCACCTTGGCATCTCGCCGCAGGGACCAGACTCCTCTGCTGTCCCGCACTGGGATGCTCAAGCCCTGGTGCCCCACCAGGGATGGTGGACCTCGGGCACCGTCTCAGATTGGGCTGAAACCCAGGGCTCCTGGTGTCCAACAGGAACCTGGCAGGGGGGGAAAGGAGAGCAATACTTTATATCTGGGTGATGTTGTGAGCAAAGATTTTATTGCTACAAATAACTTCTCTGTTAATTCATAGCAAACTTTTCACATATCTGTAAATTGGAATGTACTCATAATTTCGAAGGTAAAATACGTGGCATTATAATGAATAGAAGGGATAGTCCCGGGGAAATTAAGATGCATCTGCATCCAGACACCAGACTTCTCCCCGTTCTCTGTATTTTGATAACAGCAGGGGAGCCAGTCAGGGGCCAGGACACCAATCTTTTAACAACACACAAAAGAAGCACAAAAATGTCTGCTATAGCTGTAGCAGGCCAAAAATTAGTTTTGAAGCCAGAGAAAGTAACTATTGCACCTGATTCAACTCTAACGCAGTCAGGACAAGCTGCATCAAAGCAGGTTTATTCTCCCCGCTCGGAGCCTAGTGCTTCAGTTTTAAAAATTAAGATTAAACTCACAAAAAAGAAAAAAGAGATGCAAAATGTCTTTGAAAAAACTGTGGGCTTCATACATAACAATTCTTGAAATATTTGTTAACCATAGAGAGACCAAATGATTTTTGAGTCTTGATAGAGCTTAAAATCCCTCCTCAGTCTAAGTATGGGGTGAATAAAACGGTAATGCCTTCCCCAGTTTTGAATTTGCTGCTCGTCTTTTTTGTTGAGCCTTCCCTTGTTGTTATGAGACAAAAGATCTTTTTAGTTAATTGGGTGGATGTTTTTATCAGCATCTTTCTGTGATCTTTTAATGACATGAAGAATCTTGCCAGTTCCTCTTCGTATGAGAGTTTTACTGCAAACAGAAATACTGAGAATTGTGAATGAACCAATTCTAATTCTTCAACAGCCTTTAAAAATGAGATGAACACTGCTGCACAGGTGATAACAGTTGCTGAATACCATAGCTGTTATCTTAAAAAGTCCACGTTCTCTTCCAAGCCGTTATGTATCCATCCAGACTGGGTGTTTAGTCTTTTGACCACATTGGCTCAGCTGGAACAATTTTGGTGCAATACCATCCTTTCCTGTTCTACTTACGATGAGCTAATAATCCTAAAAAGTGGCAAAATCAGCTGAAGTTTTCACTTCATGGTCAACAGAAAAGTTTTTCCTATGTGCCGTGTCCTCATCTTTTGGGAATTAATGGCAGATTTAGATAAATGTAGCGAGAAAATCCTCCTCTGACTTTAAGCAAGTAAATCCATTTATTCATGTCTGGAAACTTGTCTCGGTCCATCTCTGTCTTAGAGCACTCAGCAGTTATCTCCCTGTAGCTGGTCATATCCCAAGCAATACATCTTCTTGGTGGTTTTTCTTGACTATTATGACCAACCACAATTTTTCCCCCCCCTGTAATTATCTCATCAAGAGTACAACTGAAGCTGAATAAATTGAGCCTTGATTTTTGATAATGAGGGTTATTCTTCTCCAACATGCATCTAAGGCATAAATTTGTCTTCCTTTGTCACCAAGAGAAACTCTGGAGATTCATGGGAGCCATCTGTCAAGCGCTTCTATTACTTCATAGTGGGCCGCTTTTGCATTTCCTCATCTACATCCACAAATTGCTCTGGGGAAATTCTTCACCAGTTGAACCTTCCTATGTTTTGAAATACTACACTCATCCCATATTTTTGCCAGCGTAGATGTCCCTAGGTGGTACATGGAGATGGAACGATCTATTGTTAATTTTTATACCAATTGTGTGATTAAATTTCCTATGTTTATCTGTCAATTTGAAAACAAATTTTTGCCTTCCCACAATGAATTGGCGTTCTTCCGTGCCGCTGGTCTCTGTTCTGCCTCTGTTTCTCTTTGTGTGACTTCCTCTGAACTAATGCATCTATTGACCGGAGGCATGA
This sequence comes from Rissa tridactyla, assembly GCF_028500815.1. Classification (NCBI taxonomy): domain Eukaryota; kingdom Metazoa; phylum Chordata; class Aves; order Charadriiformes; family Laridae; genus Rissa; species Rissa tridactyla. Next base: position 1,384,154 of record NC_071470.1, read on the forward strand.
GATCAAGTCTACAGGCTTTCCTTTGCCGTTCTATTTCTAGGAATAATTATTTGGCAGTTATTTTCTGCTTTCAACATCGTTAATTTTCAGTTGTACACGTGTCAGTAGGCCGGACCCTACTGACGGGATAGCTTAACGCTGGATAATGCCCCTCACAACAGTGGAAATGTATGCTGTTGTCTTTGGTAACACTGGTATGGCCATTTGGGTGTAGAACTCTGCATAAACCTAAGTTACACCAATAGAGATTCAAATATGTCCTGGAGATGAGAAGACAGATGTAAATTCAGGCTCTTTTCCAACCGAGTGCATAAGAAGGTGCTTAAATTTAAGCCAATGGGTTTTAAGTGTGTGCTTCTCCAGGGGTATTGAAACCTCATTACTGTGTCGATAGGGTTAATAGCCAATTTTCAAAGATCCTGAACCTCCGCTGAACTGGCAGAAGCCACGTATGACCAGAGGGCATCGAGACAGAGCAACTAAGTCTCACCAAGTGGAGAGAAACGTTCTGCTCTACTCGCCGTGGCCAAGAAATGCCAGGATTTTGGGAAGACAGGCTTGTTTTTTCACTTGGAACGCTTCTGAAAATGATACAACCGATTCATGCTGGCAGCGGACAACTACCCTAACTCGTAGATGAGCTTCACTGTCATACCCACATATCGCAATATTTATGGATTGTTTTTAAAATGCTGGTAGCAGGAGAGCTGCAAAGCAAGCCCATGGCTGTAATTTGCCACAGTTGGTCAGAAAACAACCATGGGATTGGTAATTTTCCAGGGAGACCTGAAGGGGGCAAGTTGCATTTACGTGATCTAAATCCACCGGTTGCATTCAGGGGGGATTAACATCTGTTAAAAGTATTATGTTTATCATGCAGGTGTTTCAATATTTGTATTTATTACGTGTTGCAGCAACAGTCTCTGAGAAAACATTCATATAACAATCTGGTTGTTTTATTGTCTGAATCTGTCAGGATAGTCATTTTGTTACTCCAACATTGTGATCCCCTTGCAAGCTGTAAACTATTTAATGAAGTGAGTATATGGAGAAAGATGACAGACTTTCAAACTTTTGGAAGACAGTTTTACATCAGAGACATTAGTTTTTGCACTTGGGATTGTTCCTAATACATGTATGGCAAAAATGTTGAATTAGATTGAACATTTTCAGAATTCCAACGTATTCCCCTGTGCAGTTCCATGTTTGACATTGCTTTCATTTTGTCAATAAACAACGCACTTAGATTCCAATATTAATGGAAATAAATATTCCATGAAGTACCTCATAGAAAGTGTAATTATATCTGACTTTGAAGAGCCTTGCTTCATGTGTCTATAATGCTTTTATTGCTCAAAAAGTAACTCTGCAGATACAGTGACTTGCAGGAAAGGCTGTTGCCTGTTTAAAAAAAAAAAAAAAAAAAGATAAAATTTAAAAGCTAGACATCTGCTGATTTGCATTGCAGTGTAATGTGACACTGCCAGTACCGCAGACAAAACAGCTATGTTAAAAATGTCAAGGTTGCAAAACCAAGTGCTCAAAAGCATGAGGAAATACAACAGTTTAGGTCACCTGTGTGATCTTAATTTGGCCCCCTTGAGTGATTACATTACGGTACAGCCTTTATTATATTATCAGGGATGTTTTTGTTCACAGGACCTCTTGAGTCTGATCCAGCTCATACTGGCGCTAATGGAAATATTTTCATTGACTTCAGTGAGTTTCAGGCCGGGTTCCAAATGGCCATTTTTTTTTTTTTTTTTCTTACTTAACTCGTATTTCTAGAAATAACATAGGTGTATATAATGACAAAGTTTATCCGGTGAATAAGACATGATCCTTGTCCTGAACAATTTACAAAGGCCCTGTTGATCTGATGAACTGGAGGTGATTGCTTCCCTCTGCCTAAATGCATCGCTATTTGCCTTCAATTAATCCACAAAAAGATAAGTTTATTTTTACATGGAGTTCCTTGCTGTACCAAGAATAAACAAACAAAAAAGGAAAACAAAAAAAAGGAACTAAGCTGCTTTTTTTTCAGCAAATAATTTATACCGTGGACAAAGACAACACAGTTGAGCTGTAGAAGGGGCCATTGCAGTGGTTGATCATGGAAAAGGGAGGAAGTAGAGCTGAAGGAACAGGTATTTCTTTCTTTTAACATTTGCAGACCAGTAGATTATACAAATTAGAGCGATTACTGTAGAAAGATAATTTGAATAATAAATGTCTAGCCAAAAATGGTATTTAGATGGGGTATGATCAGCCCCAAAGGCTGAGATGGGATGAGATTTCTACCAGCCATTTTTGATAGACAAATTCTCCATTTCGGTTGGATTGAATATCAGCCAACTTGTCCTCTTTTTGGTCCTAAACCTGGCCAGCCACTAGCTGCAGTTAAACGACTTGTCTCAGATTGTTAGAATTGCCTTTAAAGCCCAGCTTCCATGAACAGGCTTCCATTCCCCCCTCCCAAGTGTATTGAGAACGAAGATAATTTAATATATCACCATCTCACCGTAACACATCACCTCATATACTCCTTCAGATGATTTCCATCCACCGTACTGTGGCCTTTGGAAAAGCAGGATCACACCCAATTTATTTGCTATTTTCCATCAGGAATTTAACTTACTGCAGGTCCTCATTCGGTGGGACTCCTTCCTGACCATCAATGTCTTCCAACAGGATCAAGAGCAGCGTCATTCATTGTTTTAACTCTTGCGTTTATTGATCCTATGGTCAAAAAGAATATGACTGAAATGTTTATATGTATTCTGTACATATAATTTTATTCTTTCTTTTGGCCTTCCGAATTAGTAACATCTGTTACTGCTGATGGAAAATATCCTCTGGGCCACAGAGGAATCACAGTCACATGTTGCCGCTGGAACAGCCTGTGTGAATCAGCAGTAAGATAGACTCATCACTCTGCACCTAATAGATATAACACCAAAATGGAGCCAAGACATTCCTCTCCAAAGTGGGAGGTAACGGTCTATCCTCCAGCTTGAAAAGAGACGCCTCAAACCATTTTCCGAGCGCCTGCAGCCGAAGAGGCAGAGCTCGCTTAGTCTGATTCCATGTAAGCTTCACGTTTTCATCAGAGCTTTGCCTTACCTTCCTAATATAAGGAGTAAAGTGGTCCATAAGCTGACTATAAGAACAAGAAGATTCAGGCATACAGAGTGCAGAGCATGAGATGTCCCTGAGTCCTTGTGTTTTTTAGAGTCTGAAGGACGGCTTTGGAGGACTTTTCAGCATTTTTCATTCATGTCAGGTCTAAAATTTCAAAGATCTATAAACTATCACGCATTGCCAATGTATTAGTCATTGCCTGAGGAGGCCGTAGCAAGTAATCAGCAAAATATTACTCTTCATGGTGCTGACGTGGGAGGACCAAAAAGAAAAATTTGGTTTGCAAAGGGGCAAAATTTCTCCACCGTTGGAAAAATGACCCAAGATCTTTCGTATATGGTAGCCAGAGTTACTGTCTCGAGTGCCAAATTAGTGACAGAGTCTCTTTCTCAAAGTAGTGCTCTTGTCAACGTAGCATGCGTTGGTCTTGATGGGCACTAGCCATTAAGGAAGCGAAATTTATGTTTGTAGAGTGTCTAACGTGCTCACAGCTGGAGTGTGTGGCCAGGTCGGCCACTTGGGTAAGCCATCCATACTCTAAGCCTCTAAGTCCATGCATACTTTATCCATCCATACTCTAAGTCAGATAAATAGTAGAAGCGTAATAAATATTTATCATTTTGGTTTCAAAACAGGTGTGGGTTTTTTTTTAAAGACCAGTGGAGGGTGGCTGTGTTGAGGGAAGTCTATGCCAGGCTGGACCTCGGAGACTTACACCTACAGTGAAGATCAGTAAAACAAAAAGAAAATCAGTAAAATATTATCATCTCCAAACAGACCAACGAATGATTTACCTAGTGCCTTCCACCCTTACATTTGCAGCAGCCCTATCTGTTGTACAACTTATTTGTATGTACTTGTGCAAACAGATTCCTTCGTTTCACTTGATACTTATAACAATTTTTTGTTAATTCTGAAATTACTTTTTTATATTCTTATTCTACCTCTCTTTCTTTTTACCTTTCTTCCGTATTTATCTCAAAGGCAACCACTCTGGCTGGAGAACTCCAGAACGTATACAATAAAACAAAAAAAAGTATTTGAATTTGATTAGGCCAAATTGATTCATTAAATGCCATAACCACATTACGTGAATTTTTGTAATATCATTTATATTGCAGAGAAAGAGAGGCTTGAAGAATATAAACATCCAATTCTCAAGTCTGTGAGTTAACGTAGCAAAACTAGATTGTATTCCAGAAGTGTTTGGCCCTGGTTCTCTACATACTTGCACTGATTTGCCCTTGCTGTTATCTCTTGAGCCGTATCACGGTGACATATTTTGCATGGTAGCAAATTATCGCAAAGGGAGAGATGCGATGTATTGGCTAAAAATAATGCCCACGTTTTGCAGAGCTGTGGAGCTTTAGCTGAAAAGCTCAAGCAGCTCTTCAGAAAGTCACAACGTCTGCGTTGCAAGGTGCCGTCTACCTTTGTCTTCAGTGGGAGTCGAGGACGTACAGTCCTCCGGAGACCTGACACCTAGAGAGGATATTATAGGAGTCAAGTAACTGCCATGCGATAGCGCGGTGCATCCAATAAGGAATGGATTGTTTAAAGCAGACAAAGTGGAGTGAGTAACTAGCTATCAGAGACAGTTTTGACATAGAGCCATAAAGTGGGAAGCGGCATGCCGTTTTAGCAGGCATTAATGCAGCAGACAGGCCTTCCTAATGATCTATAAATAAAACAGAAAAAATGTCTTCCTGGCTTAAGTGAATTATTGTTGCCATTAAAGATGATAGCAGGACATGGGAGGAAAGGTAGTGCTACTTCTTTAAAATGGAGTGTTCCTCCCGCACACTCGTTATTAACTCCAGCTAGAAACTGGAGTAACACAAACACAACCTTCTCCTGTCCAGGTTTGACATTACATCCACACAAAAGGAAAAGATAGCGTGTGTTTTTTTTTTTTTTTCCCCATCCTGAAAAAAGCCAGGCAGCCCCTCTAAATACTTGCAGTTGTTCTTTCCCCAACACCGATGCAAATAGGAAAACTCTCACGCAAATATCCACCTGTATCTTTGCCTGCTCTCCAGTAGGGACTGCGCTTCCAGTGCGCTGGGAGCCACACAGACAAGAAGTTTTTATAATTTATCACTTACTAACAATCAAACGGCTGGCTGTTTGCTGTCTTCTTTTGGCTTAAATAAAATGTTTTTGAAGTCATCTCAAAAACTGAGCCTGAAATAAGGGATTTAATCACGTGGTCACAGGTTAAGGCATTTTGGAGGTTATGCCATGAGGTATCCATTGTAACCTCCTGATCCTTGAGCTCAGACCAGGTTGCTCAGGCTTTATCCAGCTGGGTCTTGAAAGCCTTCAAGGCTGCAGCCTGCACAACCTCTCTGGGAAACCTGCTCCGAAGCACATGGCTGCCCGTGGCCAGTGTTTGGGTGTGTTTTCAATACGAGATGGGAGATAGGAATCATCTCTTTGTGTCCCTATTGCTAAGCAGAGTGATCACATTGTCATGAACGAAAGGCTCTAAGAGGCCGAAGGTGATGATTTTTTAAAGGCCCATACAATTAGTTGGAATTTTCTTCCATATCCACACAAGTCTTGGTTCGGGGCCACATTTATTTCTTTTTATATCAGAGCGTGGTAGGACTCTACCTTTCTACTGACTTTCAACCCACTTTGGATCAGCCATAAGAACAAGCGCTGAGACCTCTAGAACACGTAGAACAGCCCTGGGCAGCACCACCTGCACCCATCTGCTGGAGCATCATGGCTTGATTGTACGTGGCCGAGAGAACATTGAGGTGAATTTGCTTTTTCTGACACTTCTTTGTTGACGTCATTGGCCTTCATTCAAGCACGTGAAATCTACCAAAACCATTACTTGATCTCTGCTCCACCCCTTTCTGTTCTCCTGTGTTTCTTGTCTCCTTTGTATTTTCTAGGGGCCATATTTACATTTTAGAGATAGAGAAGGGGGAAGTGTGCTTGGTGGGTTTGTGATACATGGAGCCTCTATTCAAAATCCCTCTCTTAGGACTTGGATTCAGAAACTTAGGATTGGTTTTCATACTCCTTGTGTAGGCCAGAAACACACAGGACAAGGCGTAATGGCTTCAAACTGAAAGAGGGGAGATTTAGATTGGATCTGAGGCAGAAATTCTGTACTCTGAGGGTGGTGAGCCCCTGGCCCAGGTTGCCCAGAGAAGCTGTGGCTGCCCCATCCCTGGAGGGGTTCAAGGCCAGGTTGGACGGGGCTTGGAGCAACCTGGGCTGGTGGGAGGTGTCCCTGCCCAGGGCAGGAGGGGATGGAACTGGATGGTCTTTGAGATCCCTTCCAACCTTTCTATGATTCTATGATAAAGGAGAGAATATTTTTTTTCCATTTACTGCATCAATATTCCCTTCAGTACTTCAAATTTTTAAATAATAAACCTATGCCTCTTTCCAGAGGTGTTCTGAAGGTGCCACCATCTGTTCTGGGAGCCAGCAGATGTACCCCTAGGCACCAACTCATGTCCTCTGCTGGCTACATTCCCCTAGTTCATTATGTCACAGGGTTGCTGAGTTTTCTACCTGATATAGGACAGCTGTGTTGCTTGTCTACTTTGAAAAAAGTCTGTTTTCCCAGTATTTATGTGTGTACATTACTCTTTTAATTGTAATCAAATACAGAAAGCTCGAAGTGCTGTATTTTAATAGATCGAAATTCAAGGTCTTGGATCAGGTATTTAAAAGATATTGTTAAAATACCCCAATCATTTTCATGTTTTTGTTCTAAAATTTAATTTTATAATTCAAAATGCTAGGGATTTTCTTAATTTGAAAAATGTGGATTAAAAAAAAAATAATTCCCTTGTTTTAGGCATGCTTTCTTAACCTAGAGATCAGTTCAGTAAATCATATGAAGTGCCCCTCAGCACTTTTCCGACATTTTACAGTGCTTCATTACTGCAGATAAATGTAGTTATAGTTCACATAATACGAACCCAGAATTCTTGTGCAGGTACTTAATTGAAGCGGATAAATTTTTACGCAGCAGTACTTTGTTCCTCCTAAATCTTTAGTAGTCCATGGGTAATAATATAAGTGGTAGTGGTGTTAGGTAAACTTTTTTAATGAAAAGAAAAAATACTGCAGTTTGTTTTGTGTTTTCAGTCTCTGACAACAAATGAAATGAAGGAGGCTTATATTCCAAGGAATTATAAAGGGTTAAAAAAACATAGATCTCCATAAAGAAACAACATTTGTAAGTTTTATGGTTGAATCAGCCATTGCTTTGCTGACCAATAAAATGGAAAATGTGTGCTTTTATAGGTTTATAAAAAAGGCAAACTCTAGTTGCATGAAAAATAACTTTCACCGATTGAGTACAGGTGGCGACTTGTTTAAACTCTGAAGATGTAAAGGCTTAGTATGTATGACTGAAAAAGGGAACATGGCACAATAAAAAGTCTTCCTTTCTTTACTCATCAATCCTTTGGGTATTCCATGTCAAATAAATGTTACAACAATTTACAGTAAAAGTATACAGTGGAAGTGCCAACGTTAACACTTCTTAGGATTGGACAGGGTCCAAATTTTTCACACCAATATTTAATGCGAAGTAAAATGTCTTTTCCATTGGAAGTGTCAGCTGTAACATGCTTTCCTATATTTGGCAACATGCTCATGTGAAGTATAAAGTCAAATGCACATGATGTTCTTTTTATTTCAACCATGATAAATTGTGTTCATTTGTTTAAGTGCAAGTGGCAGTTTTAGTGTTCCTACTATAAATTTTGGTTAGCTTCTATTGACATGCTGTATTAAACTTAAGAAAAACAAATTACACTTCACCCATTTTAATTGACTAAATGTGTCAAAAACACAATAAGTATAACACGAAGGGTCAGAGTCTCAGACTTCACCATAATGGGTGTCATGGCAAGGATCCAGCTTTTTGTACATTTCATTTTTCATAAAGTTTTAGTACGAGGCATACATTTAACATTCACTTCCACTTGAGATTTGTAGCTTAAAAAAAAAAAAAATCTCTTGTGTTCTGTTCCCATTGCACTCACTCGTGATATTGTTAAAAGTTCCTTTTTTCTTTTTTTTTTTAAGGTGATAGTACTGATGAATATTGATGATCCGCTATAAACACAAGATTTCAAAATTGACTTTGGTATTTGAAGGAACGGAGCCGTGATTTATGTGGTACAAACGGACTTGTGTCAAAACCCGTGCCTGAGCCCGTGGTCAGGAATCCCTGAAACCACTTTTCTAAATAGAGGAGCGCGGTTGAGTGCCAGATGAAACTTGGCACGCCTCGCTCCCAGAGGGTTTCAATGGAGCTGTCACTTCTAATGCAGGCGCTTCATGCTAAAGGATTGATGCCTACTTTTATCTTTTGGAAATCTTTACCTGTTTGCTGGATACTAACAAGTGAAAGTTAAGGAAAACCGCCGAGAGATGGTATGAGTATTGGCAAAATGCCCCTAAGCGCTGAAATACCTTGATGGGGTTCAAGCCATTTGAATATCTCGGTGTAGATTCATTCTTAGGGATTGTGAGCAAGGGATCGGCGCTTGTTACAGGTGCCAGTGTATTTTTTTTTCCTGCTTTCGTTGCTGTGCAACTAGCACCCCCTGGAAGGCTTTTGCTCTTGGCCTGAGCCTCTGCCTGGTCAGGTGCAGCAAGGTGGGCTCGCTGGAGAGCAGGTGGGCTCAGGCTGCACCTAGGACTTTCAGCAGGGTTTATCAGCTTTATCAGGTTTCCAGCAAATCCTTTCAACCATGTTCATCTTCTAGTGAGCATCATGAAGAGGGTGTCACGTGCTGCCAGATACCGCCAGGCCGGACCCACACAAAGAGCACCTTCCAATTGTTTTGTAGGTCTGCACCTTCTCTCCTCTTGACGTGGCTAAGCAGCGTCAGGGGAAGCCTTTGCTGGCTCCCACTTGCTGGTGGTACAATGAAATTCCTCTGACCTGTGAAGCAGCAGAGACTACCCCTAATGACAGTGGTACAAACGATGTGTTCAGATGTGCTTTGGCATAATCCAAAAACAGAAAGCGAAGTTTTCAGCTGCAACGGGCGTGTTTTTAGCCCCAGGTGTTTCTGTGTAGAAGTCTATTCATCCAATATGCTCTGACACTTCACCACCTTTTCTACAGCTCCCTGAAAGGAGGGGGTAGCCAGGGGGGGTCAGGCTCTTCTCCCAAGGAACAGGCCATGGGACAAGAGGAAATGGTCTCAAGCTGCACCAGGGAGGTTTAGGATGGATATTAAGAACAATTTCTTCACCAAAAGCGTTGTCAAGCATTGGAAGAGGCTGCCCAGGGCAGTGGTGGAGTTGCCATCCCTGGACGGATTTAAAAGCTGGGCAGACCTGGTGCTGAGGGACACGGGGTAGTAACTTGGCAGTGCTGGGTTAATAGTTTGGTTCGATAATCTTGAAGGTCCCTTCCAAGCATAAGGACATGGTGATGCTATGGTTCTATAAGTCCGTACTTTTTAAGAAAGGATCCAGAGGAGCCAGAGGACCTGGTTAACCCTAATGAGAGCTATTTGGAGGAAGTTCAGTTGGTTTCTACCTCCCTTGAGAGCGGTGGCAGCTGGAAGCAGGTCCCTCACCCTGTGGGTGGTGCTGGTCTGGGCCCCTCCGTGGGGCAGGAACGCGGAGGGAAGCTGGTCTGCCAGCCTGGCTGCTCTGCGAAGAGCGAGGGGTTTGGGCAGGAGCCCAAGGGGACCTGAGCCTGGAGCCCATGGTAGACATCCAAGTCCAAATACTGCTGGAAGGAGCCCAGAGAGGGGACTGGGCCTCATTATTCTGAAAGAGTGATTTATTCTCGTATTTGCAGCCTTCTCCACTTGTGCCAAACAACGTTCCTTCACCCACAGGTTTCCGAGTTGTATCCTGTTGTGGACACTTCCACAGCTCGTTGCACACAGCACGTGGAACGTTTCTTTCCTTTTGAATTTTTGACGCAGAAAATTGCCCTTTTCTTCAGAGGCAGCCTGCTGTATCCATCTAACTAGAAAGTGTTAATGTGGGTGTCTTCTGTTCCAAGGTAAATTTTATTTGCTTTTGTGGGTTTTATGATCCTGTCGCAACTTAAGCAACTGGTTTCATAAAGGTATTTTTAGCTACCAGAGAAGGCTATGCATTCCTCAAGACTGAAAATACATCAGCTGGGATCATATATATACACCATCCCAAAGGGAACTTAAAACTTTCTTCATGATAGACTAAACGACAAAAACTCTCCAAAAGTTATAGTTCAGTAGGTAGCAAACCTAGTTAACTCTGTGCACGTTGTCAGCAGAACGGGCTGCGCTGTCTGTAGCTCCATTTTCACGCCACTTTCAATGTAGAATCGCAGAATATGCTGTTTTCAATACGAATTTGCCAAACTAACTGTGCGAAATTCTTCTTTGTTGCTGGTTTGTTTTTTTTTTTTTTTTTACCTCTGGTGGAATATTTCTCTTTTGAGAAATTGCTCTATCAGAAAAAAAAAAAAAGAAAAGAAAGAAAAATGGTTATTGAGGATCTCTCCTGTACCCAGCCCGTACAGCCTTAAAATTTGGAAAGGAAAAATATTCCATCTGCTGTTCAGAAAGTGCTTTTTACTGGATCTCTAGTGATATACCTAAACCTGGCCAAGCTAAACACATCGAACACCTTCCACCACAGCAACAGCATCAAAGGACCACTCTCTGCTGGGACCCCCCCTTGGAGTTTAGCAGCTACTTTGTGGAGTATTGGGTTGGGGCTGGGTGAGCTCCAGGCCGGAGCTGGCAGGTTTCCCTGGAACTGCAAATTCTGGCTGTTGTGGGACAATGTGATGCCGAGCACGGGGACTGGGAGCAGAGCCCGCCTCTCCTTTTCCTTCCCTTCATACCGAGGCAGGATAAAGAAAAAAGAAGAAATTCGCTGTAACGAAAAGGAGAACCTGTAGCAGACTGCAAAGGTAGAGAGGACAGGACTGGGAGATGACACTGTAAAAAAAAATCTTTTTTTTTGTTTTTACCATATAGTTAAAGATTATTTAATAATGCACAAGCCAAAAAAAAGGCAAAATAAAGATTTGTACCGGGCAGTTGAATTCTGGTGATTCCTGTCTGCTGGTGCTTCACCTTGCTTTAAGAATTCCTTTAAAGTTTCTTGTTTATGTGTTTTATATTTTACTTTATTGTGGCTACATACAAATAAAATTTGTCATTTATTGCCATGAGGACATATAATATTAATATTATACTGGCACACAATTGTAATATCACAATAAAAAATATAGCAATTGAGCTTACGAGAGGTACAGAAAGAAGCCCCGGGTCCCTGTGGCTGCAGCCAGAAGATTTCTATAGGACAAGAAGATATAGTTACCTAAAAGATCATCCTCATCCTACAGCAGGAAGAAAAGTCAGGAAATGTCAGGAACAGCTATTGGAGCCACACGAATCTCCTGGCCTGGGAGCTAAGAGAGATGACAATGACTAAAATCCACCAATTTTTTTTCCAAAAGCATCATCTGAAGCATATTTGTCTCAAATATTGCGTTGCAAAAAAATTGCTTTATTTCTGCCTCTCAAATTTGAAAATAGAATTTGCATACAACTTTATTGGTAATTATTTTGTATCATCTTGACCTTTGAAAAGCTAGGCCTAGAAGTATGAACGGGATACCTTAATAGTTCTGAAAAAATCTTAAAAATCCATTTTTTTTTGTTCATTGAATGGACAGTTACTAATTTTGTGGAAAATTGACAATACCTACTTAACTATTTCCTTAGAAAAATCCTGGCTTTATGACACTCTTGGTGGCAACACCGCCCTGCAGAAACCTCTGCCCTTCAATGAAGCATAGTACTACAAAAAAATGGGCTATCAGACTACAACAACCAAGTGCTGGCCAGATAAGCCCTTACAGAGTAACTTTGGTGTCTCAAATGCTCAAAAAAATTATTTTGACAATTCAGTGTGAAAGAAACACGCCAAAACCGTCAGTGCCACCGGAGCGATAATGGGGACTTCCACAGCTCTCCTTCCCCTCCAGGCTAAAGGCGGATTTGACTGAAGTCAGGGTCCTGCTGTTTCTCATACAACCACACGACTAGCTCACGTCTGCCACTGGAAAATTCTTGACGATATTCCGTGTGGTAATTTGGGTGTTTCTAAGGGGTCTCTCTCCTGGGCTGTCTCTAAGAGACGCTCTGAGAGTCGCTCCGCCGTGCTTCATGGCTGCTTATCCTGGCTCTGAAGCCACATCACCCACCCCCTTGTCATTAGTCTGCACCGCCCGTTGGAGCGCAGTGTTTTCATCTGTTATTTAATAAATGATGTCGATCAACCTTGGCGTCCTTGGCAGTACTCCATTCCAATCCCTACTCCTAAACCTTGTTCATCACGGTAAGGTATTTGCTGCTTCCTCATACAATTAGCTGATTTTAACTGAGTCTTTTTATCCATCCTTTTAATTTTTTTAATGCCTTTTAGCATCCTCTTGATTTTTATTTTTTTTTGCTACATCCGGTGCAGCAAAGGCTTAAAGTGCCTTCATCCATGTGTACCCACAAACCAACAAACACTGCTCTGTCTGTAATCGGACAGTAGTATCTTCATACACATTTCTGCGTGAGTACAGAAGTTATTTCTTATATCTATCTGGTCTTCCCTCTGTTTTAGATCTCATTATGGGCTCAGAACCGATGTTGATACTAGCTATAAAGATGTAAATATTTCTTTTCCTGCCAATGACATTCAGTTATAAAATTATAGTCCCCAGAAACTAAATAAAGCTTTCCATTCATCTACAAAATAGTCTGCCAAGTAATTGGTAAGAAATGCAGTAGATTTCTTAAAGTCAGATGTAATAATTAATGGTGTGTTTAATATTCTTCTGTTAGAGGAAGTGTGTATCGCTATTTTAGTGTTGATTTTCTGTTCTCCCTTAATACATGGAATCAAGAGGTATATTTACTTTTGACAGTAAACTCTGTATTTAAACACTGGAGGAACGACTGCCCAGGGCAGTGGTGGAGTCGCCATCCCTGGAGGGATTTCAAAGCCGGGCAGACGTGGTGCTGAGGGACACGGGGTAGTGGGGGTTTGGGCAGGGTTGGGCTGATGGTTGGACTTGATGATCTGAAAGGTCCCTTCCAACCTGGGCAATTCTAGGATTCTATCCACACCTCTGTTTAACGTTGCTGATGTGCTAAGGAGTTTGTCCTTTGGACAGGGAAACGCAGGAATGCTGCTCACGTCCTCATGGCTCCGTCCCCTTTGGAAATCCGTCAATAAAATACTACTGTAATGTACCTGCATGGGCTCGACTGGATGCGTCTGAGATTCAGCAGGGATTGGTGGAGAGAAAGAGACTGCTCCAAACCCGGGAGCCTCTCCCACACTTCTGGGAGACTCTTCTTTCCAACAATCTTACACCACTAGGAACCCAAACACAGATCAACAGTAACGAATGATCTTCATTCGCTCAGTCATCCTACAGTAGGAGCCACTTCAAGATCTGTGAGGTATGAGAAGTTTTTACAAGTATTTATATTAAATTACTAAGTGGTTTATTATAGAGAGAAGACTCAAGTTTTTCCTTATTATGTGTGTTATTATTACCAATTTATAGAGTACTGCTGTTGTTGGCAGCGCTGAACATCATGGACAGACAGCTCTGGCTCCAAGGAATTACCTAGAATGAGCTGAAAACATTCTCCTCCTTGAAAAATTTGCCACATCAGAGAAATTCATGAAGTTTGGAGGTATTTATTGCTGAAAGCAGACCAAGGTGAATCGAACAGGTTTGGTAAGGTACGAACACGGGTATGTATGGCTGGGCTAACACACAGCTGTGCCTTGTGGCAGTGGGCACAGCAGACAGCTGCCATGAGACTGGCTGGAAAGTGCTCCTCAGAGCTTGCAGGCTGGAAATATCCACACAGCCGCGCTGGGGAGACCCCCCTTCAGTGCTGCCTCCAGCGCTGGGGCCACCAACAGCAGAAGGACACGGAGCTGTTGGAGCGGGGCCAGAGGAGGCCCCGGAGATGCTGGGAGGGCTGGAGCCCCTCTGCTGGGAGGACAGGCTGAGAGAGCTGGGGGGGTTCAGCCTGGAGAAGAGAAGGCGCCGGGGAGACCTTCCAGCCCCTTCCAGTCCCTAAAGGGGCTCCGGGAGAGATGGGGAGGGACTCTGGAGCAGGGAGGGGAGCCGTGGGATGAGGGGGAAGGGTTTTCCACTGACAGAGGGGAGACTGAGATGAGATCTGAGGCAGAAATTCTTGGCTGTGAGGGCGGTGAGCCCCTGGCCCAGGGTGCCCAGAGAAGCTGTGGCTGCCCCATCCCTGGAGGGGTTCAAGGCCAGGTTGGACGGGGCTGGGAGCAACCTGGGCTGGTGGGAGGTGTCCCTGCCCAGGGCAGGGGGTGGCACTGGGTGGCCTTTAAGGTCCCTTCCCACCCAGACCAGTCTGTGATTCTATGGGAGACACCTAAGTTTTAGTCTCAGATTTGTGCTCCACATCCAGCAGCACACATGAGAGTTTTCCAATCCATCCAACAGGGGTTCCTCTGCTCTGGGAAGAGTTATGTATTTAATAGGGTGACATATAGAGATAGCGAAGCCAGCTCATTTGGGTACGGCTACTAGACATTGCCCTGGGGAACTGGACGTTGCACATTTCTAGGGGAAAGCGCCAGTGGCAGCATGGGTTCCTGTGCCATGCAAGTTGATCTTCTTGCACATAGTGGTCATTTGCTCAAAATTTCCAGATGTTCAACAGCCCAGTCGAGCTATTTCTTTTTTTCCAGAGTGCCAGATGTCCAGAGAGCACAAACAAACAGCCAAACTCTTCTTCAATTAAATAAAATTTCCAGACTGAAAAGGAGGACTAGTCCACAGAATAAAAGAAGTAAGATAGCCCAGTTTATGGGAGACGTGTCTTTTCACACAAATACGTATTAGATGGGGTGGTGACTTGGACTAGATATTCAGGGCTGCAGGTTCTTTCTCTCACTGAAAGCGATCGAGGACCTGAAAGCTTTTCGACAAAATCTGGCAGGGTGCCACAGAATTTCAGTTTTGATAAAGTGTCGTCTTTCCAGCAAAACAGGGCTTCATTGGAAAATTCCTGACTCACTAGATTCATCTAAACAGATGCCGACAATATGGCTCAGACATACGGGATACATAGGAAGACAGAGCAAATTTCAATTTGTATTTGGACTCCAACCCTACACTAAGAAATGTGTAGCCTCACTCCTGAGCACCGGTGGCGCCTTGATGTGGGATGGGGGTCGTGGTCATGGTCAGTTACGATTGAAATTCTTCCCAGAAGAAATTTGTAGGGGCCTCGGCATAATTCTGCCATCACATTCTCACCTCTGCAGCGCCAGCGAAGGCATCCAGCCTGCGCCTTTTACCATATCTGCCCGGGCCGCAGACACCACGCTGGAGCTGGCCAAGTTGCAGGCCAGATATACGGCTCTTCTGCTTTCCTTTCGGGATATTTGGCAGAGGTTCAGGGATGTAACAGTGTGCTGCCTTCTAAACCTTGATGCACATGACAGACCAAGACTAATGGTTTCCTTTAAATCTGGGGCTGAATACCAGCGTTGGCTTTGAAAATTCCAAGAAATGTAATTTCACTTTAGATCACTATAAATTTATAAGCTGTTGTACAGTGAAGGAGTAATCTCCTGGGAAATGAGCATAAACCTATTATATTTTCATTAACAATCTGTTTTCACCATTGACTTAATCCACATTTACTGTTGTGGAATTTGATTATGCGTTATAAAGCACCATAAAACAAAATTAGGTATGTATCAAAGTATCCATTTTCCTGGTCATGTTGAATTACTCATTTCCTTGGTTTAAAACCTTGGGTATCTAACTCAAACAAAGCTAGCCTGTGTGTTTACCGTCATCCACCTGAGAAGAAACATAACAATTTCGTTTTGTTTTTTTTTCCCCCATTAATGCCCCTTTTCTACGAGAAAAGAAAAGAAAAGAAAAGAGAATAGAATAGAATAGAATAGAATAGAATAGAATAGAATAGAATAGAATAGAATAGAAGAAAAGGGTACGGGAAAGGAAAACGGAATGAAGTATTTTAATAAATTTAATGTATTAATTTGATTTAATTTTTTTTTTTTATGCTCTGCACCTTTCTTTTACTTTGATTGTGTAATAGTTAAACATGCAGACTTCCCCCCACAGCCGAAGCCTGCAAAACACACCAAAAAGAAATGGTAACCCGTAGCATGTAACCCACTGCCTCGGGCCTGTTTTGGAGGTGTGGTGTGATCAGGGGTTGGGGGAGAGGCAGTTAGGAAGGATTTAAAGTTGGCATGCACGTGGTTTTGGAATAAACCCATATCTTAAGTACGATGTGGATTTTTGTGTCACTGTTGCCTGGACGATTATTCTGAAGTCCGGAATTCCTTACAGTCGCACAGCGATAGCTTTTGCCTTTTGTGAATTAGAGAAAATAGTCTCTAGAAACGTCAGGCTACCTATTAATTACTTCATTGCCTAGCGGTCAAAGAATTTTTCTGCATTTTAAATTATTACTTCTGTTTAACCGTTAAAGCAGGAAGTCAGCTACTTGAAAATAAGCTCATTGATCAGCATTAAGCAAACGGAATATGTTAAATTTCACATGGCCCTCTGATAGCTGGCCGGTATTTCATAGCAGCTGCAGTTACAGAGGACTGACAAGAACTTCGTGTCAGCGCTACAGTTTTGCAAATAACATTTCCAGCCCGGTCAGCTGCACCAGTTTTACAGCAAAAATCAGGTTTGATGACGTTAATCACTATGTTTTAAAATTTGTACGGACTGTTTTGCATCCACCA
The DNA here is from genome assembly GCF_028500815.1 of Rissa tridactyla. NCBI lineage: Eukaryota > Metazoa > Chordata > Aves > Charadriiformes > Laridae > Rissa > Rissa tridactyla. The sequence goes on from NC_071470.1 coordinate 1,401,095, forward strand.
ATGCACCAGAGGGAAATTAGGGTTAAAGAGCAGTGTGTAATTGCAAGGGAGAGATTTTGTGCATGAAAGGCATCGTACCTTCTTCATTACTGTTCAAAATGGGTCTAGAAAGATCAGAAAAAAAGAAGCAAAAGGAGTTTCTCTTCATGTTCGCAAGTTTTCTATTTAGCGACTTGCTCTTACCTACTTTGATAATAACACCGTGTACAAGCACAGAGGAAAAAGGGGAAAGGTCTTGGAAGTTATATTGATGAACTACGTGTGGATCCCACAGCTGGCATAAAATATCTTGTTTGGGCTGTAAAAATATATTAGTATGTCATGTTATCTTCATAAATTCTTCCAACACATAAGGTGGGTAGTGTCCCCCCGAATCCCAGGGCTCATTACCATTTCGGCTGGCTCTTGCCATCCATCAGCCGCGTTGTCATACAGAGCAGGCGCGCGGTTGGGGCCGGAGCATTACGGTTCTGGAGGGGTAGATACCGAGTGAGTTATTAGCTGTGGCAGACAGCCCTGTTCCCAAACACTCCTGAGAAGGTTCTTCACTTAGGCAAGCAACAATTACGATGGCATTCCCAACCTGGGGAACGCCAGAAGGTTCGGAATATCGCCTGCGGGTTTTGGTTTCCCCTTTACAAGGGCTCTGATTAGACATTAATCATGATTTCCTGACCTTTCCAAAGTTCACCAAAGAAGTTCAGGCATTTTGGACATTCACAAGTATTTGTGTTCCACTAAAGCCATCTGACTTGTGTGTTATTCTTCTTTGTAAGAAAGCTATATATTCGATTTCTGTGTGAGCAGCTACAGTCTGAGACCCCAAGCAACCGAGAGTTTAGGTCTCTGGCATAATGTGAGACAGGAACAAAACCTGTAAATTAATACGTGAATTATACTGCTTTTCACTGTTTTGTGAGTTTAGAAATACCAGTACATCTTCTCTTTCTTTTTTTTTTTATTTTTTGGTGTGTGTTTCTCAAATTTACACATTTAAATATAGCTATATTTAAAAGGATTTATTATCTGTTTGCTCTAATGATGAGTATTTGATTTATTTAAAATAAAACTATTACTTTTTTTTCCTTACTATTTGGAGGCAGGGAGAGCAGAACTCTTTCCCAGGCAGCTACTGCCAGATTAAAAAATTAATTAGGTATTATTTAAAAGTGATGTTGGTTGATTTTGATAGATGATGGCCAAGCGATCTGGGAATGTGCCTATCTTATTTGCAAGTGACTTAGGAACCAAATCACTTTTAGTGGGAAATTAGCTAACTTTGCCTGTAATTATGTTTAAGATTTAGAAACAACACTATTTGTTGTTTAGGCTTTCTCTGATCTGCCATGATGAGGTGAGCTTAGCTTTTAGTCAAAGCAGCTTTGCTGTTTGTTTCGCTACAGCACTAAACCTTGCGGAACTAAAACTGGTGACAACTTGCCGTTTGCCGTTCCATGCACGACGCATTGTCAACAGCAAGAGGAGAACTTGGAGCAGGAGCACCCCATAGGAATTTTTAGTGACAACACCTTTGCTTTTATCTTTTCAGCAAAGTGCTTCAATTATATATTTGTTATTACAGTCTGTTCTTATAACTGGGGGTCTTATTTAAGAAGCTACGTAAATCAGTCTGCCGTTTAGATTATCAGTATAGGTTATATATAGATGGGAAAATACCCAAGAAATGTTATGATAAAAGCAAGAATAGCAGTCTGAAAAGAAAGCATGAGATTGTATCCTAAAAGGCATTCCCTTTGATAGTAAAGGAAATTTCCGCGTCAACTTTGATGCATAACTCTCAGTAGAGTGCATATAAATATCGGCCATTTGCAGAGCACATCATACATCACACAACTGCAGTTTTCATATCCATTTTTACATATTTCAGTTCTAATTTTGGTCTCCTTCCACTTCTAAACAAAGACAAAAGAAATACCTACTTTTAAAACTATTTCCTTCCATTGAGCTATGAAGTTTGAGAGTAGAAGTGAGTTCAGGTGCTCGAGAAAAATGTTTTCTGCTGCCCAACTGAGGAAAGGCTCACACTGATGCTTTTACTTAACGTGAGGGAATTTGGCGTGAGAGCAGCATGTGATGATCTGCCTGGAAAAAGGCAATCATGGTTTTGTCTCAAAAGCCAATGTGGGTCTTGCAATTGTGCTCTTCCAGTGGTTTTTCTTGCCTTCTCCAGTGTGTGTCATGGGCAGTGCACTGGACACGCACTCCCAACATTAAGTGATGATTTAAATCTTTAGTGACCCCAACACTGCAGAGATAGGATAATTTTTCAGTCACTCTAACTCTGTTAACCTTAGCAATCGTTACATATTATTTAATTCTTTTTTTCCCCATTGTTTTTTTCCCCACTGAAGTGCTTTACTGTGTCTTACTAAATATTTGGAAAAGACTCTTTCAAAGCTAGACTCCATAATCACATCGGAAGGAAACAAATCTCTCTCACTCTCTTCATATTGGATTATGTCAAAGATTAGCTTCGATTTAAGCAACGTTGTACGAAGTTTTCCAAAGGATTTTCTTTTTAAACTACAACCATATGTTTTACTCCATTGAAACAGCTTACATATTGGGTATATGAGATTGATTGATGACATTTGCTCCAGTCATTTCACTAGTCATTTATTCATTTACGGTTAGGTTGAGAATGTTTATTAAATGATTGGCAAAGTAACTCATTGATCATCATTCCATGTTTCTGGCTAGAAGCAGTTGAAGAGCAATTATTTTAAACAAAAAATACACTAGATTGTTACAACATGAGTACACAGGGATATTCATTATTGTTCTGCAACTTCTTTATCGTAACTACTTATAACAAATACATTACAGTTTCCCCTAAAAAAAGACCCCAACAAGGCTATAGAATGAAGATTCACTGGCCCAACGGCAGCCTAATCCCAAGCCTCCCTCTTTCCTCTGTCTCCCACTCACCAAAACAGATCGTCGTACACAGCATCCTCATTTTTGGCTTTCTTCATTGGCGCCCATCTGAGCATTCAAAGTCATCTTCGTTCTGTTTAAGACTCTTGAGGAAACGGATTCAAGATGCTGAAGAGGCCACCTCACCTCTCCGAGCTGCAGCCTCTCCCTCTGTGTTTCTCAGCAATGGAGCTTTCTCTGTCCTTTGTGATGTTTTCAATAGACCAGAGCTTGGTCTTTCCTGGCAGACTGCCCGAGACAACAACATTCCTTTTTCCAGGAAGGAAGAGCAACTCCAGGAGTCGTTATTTTCAGGTCACATGCAGAAGCTGCTTTCTTTGATTTTGGCCTTCCACAAAGCAAAAGTAGTTGGGGAAAAATAAAAGGAAAAGGGAAGGGAAGGGATAATGAGAATGGTCAGAGGATGGTCCAGAAAGCACGAATTGGAGGCAAAAGATGACAGAGAATAAGAGTACTCCAATATACAAAAGTTTTGCAGAGATAAAGAAAAAAAAATTCCTCTCTACCAGTAATAGAACCAAAAGTAATTGACTCAATGGGGAATAAGGGAGATTTGCCAAAGAACCACTTTAACAGACTTTTGTTAGGTGTGGTCAAGACATACTTGATATTGCTGTGGGACAGGGATACAGCTCCTTCCAGTCTGCCTTTTTAAAAAGAATTATTGTTGTGGAAGAAAGCAGGCAACACAACTTCTATTAATTTACACATTTGGGTGTTATTTTCCAATTTGCAGGAATTGATATAGCAAGACAATAGCACTCCTACTTCGGAATAATTAAGCATGCCATCTAATAATATTGCCAAACAACATGCTTTTAAGGGTGTTTCAAGGACTTTTAGAATAAACAGAGTCTTTATATTATGCCCATTTGGGGGAGGTCAAAGGTGGCATCCAGGCCTGCGAGGTGAGGCCTGAGGGCACTTCAGCAGGAGAGGCGCGGCCTCAGGCGGCCATTAGCGGCCTACGTCTGGCCTAAAGCTTGGCCTCCGCAGAGGGCAGGCGGCTATCTCATGCTTGTCATAGAACGAGCACCAAATGTTAAGGAAATAATATTATAATGGGAATTATTCCCTTAAGTTCACGAGTATCTTATCCAGATCATAATAACATTTATTTATTGTGGGTTGGAACTAGATGATCTTTAAGGTCCCTTCCAACCTGAACCATTCTATGATTTATGCGAAATACCGTATGAAGTGCATATACTTCCCTACAATATAAAGGCCAGGCTAATTTGCATCAGGGGAATTCTGCACTTCTTTTCAGAATAAAAGGACTTTTATTGTAAATGATATTTGGACTCTAAATTGTTGCATACAGGAGTTGCTACCACCAGCTAGAAAATAAATTTGAGGGAAAAATTGCTTTCTCCATCTCCATTCAAAATTATTTCATACATGTTTATCCACGTAGCAGCTATGTATGATACTTACTGCATGTAAATAATGCTGAAAATAAGGAAAGAACAGTCCAGTGAAGGGCTGCAAAATATTTAGTCTATCTGCGCCAAACAAGCAAACGTTGCTGCAGTATTTGCATACATAACGATGTACATTTCAATGTTTTGAAAAACACATTTACAGTGTTTATAAAACTTGTAATTTTGTCAACAGAAAGAAAACAAAGGTATTGCAGCTTCTGATGCACTGAAGGGAGCATACAGATTTTACATAAGTTACTTCTAATAAGTAGTTTACTTTATTGAGGAACATTTAAGGATAGAGGAAATGAATAAGCATGAAGTACAGCTGGTATATTAAAAGGCAACCTACATGACAACTGCCAAATACCCTGCAGCAAAGAGGTTTAATAAAACAAATAGAAAAAGCACCAGGATGCTTTCTTTATTGCAGCACTACCAAAGTGTAATAAAGAAACCAAACATACAACAAACAAAGTAAACTAAAATACTGATCCGACGTTATTGGACTGTTCATAAATCATGCCGATGGCCCACTGTTAAATGCAAATGGATTTGTGAGCAGCCAGTAACAAATATGAAAACTCATCTAAAATAGTTGGTGTAGATCCTATTGAAGATAATGCCTTCCAGGAAGTAATCACCGTAAAATGACGGGGAAAAAATCAAACTAATTTGATGGCCTATTTGATGCAGCTGGTGGGGAACCTGAACAGCAGACTAGACTTTGTGTTTACTGCTCTGTGAGGGCTTCACCACTGCCAATAAACTGGGTGTGAATTCGGGGCGATGGCTTCTAATCAGTCCAGTATTACTCCCTGCGTCATTAAGGGCTTGACCCAGGTGGAAGTTACCTCCACGGCTGCCAGCCCACACTAAATTAAAAAGGAAAATAAACTCCGTCAGCCGCTTGGGACCTGCAGCTACAGAAGCTTCTTGTGACTTCCAAGAGCAGTATTTCCCCCGGTGACCGCAGAATTCTGGATGGAGAATGAGCAGCCGCTGCAGAATCTTAGCAGCAGCTTAGGTGGCTGCTGGGCTGCACCCGGAGCGGGGGGTTTTCAGGGTGCTGCCACGGGGCTGCACTGCCCAGGCTCTCCACCATGGCTGTGCCTTGGGCACATACTACAATAATAACAAATATAACAAAAAATAAATAAAAATAGCAATAAACAGCAGCAGAGATGAGAATAGAATTCTCTAAGTCTTGCCGCCCCATACCATTCTTCAATTAACAAAATAAAGTAAAAAAAACCCCTCTTTTTCTAGGTGCTGGCCAAATCCATTTGTGTTGTGGTGTTACTCCAATGTCCCACGGTATCACGAAATCTTATAATCCATGGGCACATGGATAGTTTATAAATCTAAAAATTCGCTTGACATTCAGTCCTTTCCAGGATTCTAAATCAATTCAAATGCATTTCCACAAATGTCTCTGCCTGAAACTTTTACAGAATGCTCACAGCTACAGGTTTGGCTATTAAAGATACGTTTCTGTGTTAAACAAAGTTGTCTTCCCTATTAAAATTGACAGCCAGGTCCATATGTTCCATAAAATAATGGAAAGGGTCACGCTGAACAGTGCTGCAATAGATCCCGAAGTCCTCGTAACCCTTTGGAGTGTGCTCTCGCAGTAAATTCACGGGAACCTTTCAAAGAATATTGCTTTGCAGTTCAGGCTTACCTCTCTCACTTACACGGCGTGGAAAAACCAGCCAAACCCAAATTCTGACCACGTTTGCTTATGCAGGACTCCAATAAGTGCAATAGATGGCTTGCCACTTTAGAAGGAAGAAAACAACTTCTCTGTCAAGCACCCAGAGATTTCAAACCTCCCGAGGGGGCCAGTTGAGCAAACGCCTTGGGATGTGTGGCAGCCACAAAGGGACCGAACGGCTCCTCACAAAAGACAGTTGCAGAAGGGGGATAAGGTAAATAGCTACCTTGAATATGAAAAGTATTTAATAGGTATAAAGTAGGTTTCAGAATAAGGGAGACCCAAGATTATGAGGCTGAGAAGATCCAAAAACACTTTTCCCAACATGCTGAGAAAATTTCTCACTGTGAGACTGAAGGTAAATGTGGGCAGGACCATTCTCCACTGTTGGAACTAATGATGCGTTACATGATTGTGAAGAAAATAACGTTAAGATGAGATCCTGAGATGAATTAATAGTGCAGATATGAGGAAGTGTCCACAGGATCTGTTACCTGCAATGGAGAGGATCATTTCCAATGTCTTTTGTCACAATTCCCATTAACTAGTGGTTGGATAAAACATGTTACAGCTTTAAAAGACAAGACTGGGACCTACTCTGTTTGTCAAGTCTCTTTTTCTTTGCAAGAGAACCTCCTGTACAGTGAAAGTCCACATAGATGTAACCATTTCTGTACAGCTATATGAGGGGTAGGACTCACCCCCGTCCTTAGAAGAGGTTTCTTCTTCTCCCTACATTTTGCTTATCAGAATTTGTGTTCAGAATTCCACTTTAGAGGCCAGGAACCCCAGGGTTTTTTTGGATGTGGTCCCAAATACCTTTGAAAATATTATTTCAGGTATTGTGCATTTCTGTGGCAGTCCATTTAGTCTCCTCTGCCTTCTACATTACTGTCTCTACTTCTCTCAGCAGCTAAGCTCAAATTCTCCCTCCTCATCTAATGTGGAAGGTCATCTAACGCTGTTAGTAGAGGTTTTGAGGAACAGTTGCAGCATTTTTTGAGGAACAGTTGCAGCATTTTTTATTTGCAAGGGAAACTAACTGCTGTCAATCCTACTTATCAATCTGCGATTCCTGCCATCTATTTTTTCTGGATGTCATGCAAACACGGTAAGTTGGCTAGTCTCAGCGTCATCTGATTATTGGCTTTTCGTACACTTAATTAACGGTAGAACATGCCTAAGACTTCACTCATGGACAGAGTTTGTGCGTCAGCCTGGAAGTTATATTACCCCTTTTCACTCAAAGATCTAGAATTCGTTATATGGGGCATTGTTGCCACAGGTCATGACAAAAAACCAAGGTGTTGCAAGGACATGCTTGAGTAATCAGTGATAGTCTCCTGCATTTTTCCAACTATGAGCCCGTCCTGTAGCCAGTCAAAAGCCAACAGCTCAAGAGTTCATTTGAAAATGCACGCATGTAATCAAATTACAACTTTAACACTTTGGGTAAGAATATTTTTACTATCTGCACCAACAACTTCACACGCTGTGCTCATATCGGCTCTTGCAGACAAGGTGAAAGTAGGTTCCAGCATCACTTGGACCTGCGGCTGGTCAGCAAGTTACACCTTTCCTCCGCTGCCACTTCTGAAGCACGAGCTCCAGCACAATATCAAGAGCAGTATATTCCAATAGAGGTCCCATACTTTAGGTAAAAGGACAAACATGTTTTGTCTGAAATGCCAATGGAATTATTTCCATGTTGTCATCTACACCTGGCTTTTTTTTTCCTGAGGGTTCATGGAGCTCTTTCCTATGATTAATGGGACAATTTTACTTAGAGTTTCTCGCTAGCCGATCGCTCTCTTAAGCCAGCTTGTTCTAACACAACCTTTCCTATGCAGGGAGATGCTGTTTCACAGAATCACAGAATTGCCCAGGTTGGAAGGGACCTTTCAGATCATCGAGCCCAACCAACAACCCAACGCTGACAAAAACCATCACTAAACCGTATCTCTAAGCTCCATGTCTACCCATCTTTTAAATACCTCCAGGTATGGCGACTGTACCACTTCCCTGGGCAGCCTGTTCCAATGCTAAGAATATCCCTTGTGCTTATCGCTGTTGTAGGCAAAGGCAGCCAGGGTATGACACTGCCAGCTGGGCTCCACCATGCTGCTGGTCCCCTCTATGCCACTTCCATTACACTCGTGTAATGCCCCGTGGTCTCCTCCTGCTTCTCTGCCTTTCCAAGAAGAGAGCTACGGATGACTCTGTTCCTCTCCAAAATGGGAAGAATTCAGCCTATGTTTGTCCTCGTCTTTGGCTACGAATCACTAACGAGCCCAGCAATCCCTTCAGATTCTCCAACCCCGTTCCACTCCTAAGCTGCTGAATTAACTGCAAACAATAAGAGGAAGCTCAGTTACCTTCACCATTTATTTACTATTGTCACACATGACCTATTGTACATCTTAATTCAGTCTTGCTTTTATTCATTGTTCTGCTGTCGGTTTTTGGGTGGAGTTTTCTTTGCTGCTGATGCTGAAACACTTGGGATAATTCTGCTTCCTCCACTGCCAGCGACTAATTTTCTTCTCTGCAGCCTCTCAGCTGGGCTTTCCAACACATTTACTTCCCCACAAAAATAGCTGCTAAATTCCCCACTCTCTTCTTTCAGTGTGAAATTATCCTCCACCATCTTAGATAATCAAGAGCCTGTTGCAGTCCAGACATATTAAACCGTAGCGATTTATTGTAGCCAATGCTATGCGATTATAGCATTTTAGCAGCTAGTGCACTTCTTTTGTGCGTAAGCTGTTAACTATAACAAAGGCCTATTGTCTTCAATGTGGGAAAGCAAATAATTTTTAAAATGTGATTAATTGTGTAAGTATGGACCTTTTAAGTACATGTGGTAAGCCCTATGCTATGGGAATGGCACTTACTGCTCTCTCAGCATGAGCCTGACGAAGTAAACAAAAAGTTAAAATACAGCCGACAGTTTCCCTGGCATTCATTAACATAGCATAGAAAGCAGAAACTAGCCACATTTTATATAAAAATACTCTAGAAATCTGTGTCTACTTACATTAACATTAGTCAATTGGTGGGTGCCAACTATGCACATAGCATGTTTTATTTATAGGTCTATATAGTAGTCAAAAACATTCTATCACGGAAATGTGTTATTCATTAATTCATATTTTGCTCAGCCTTACTTTACTTCTTGAACCCATCCAGGTGTTTTTTAAACGATGAGGGTAATTTAATACCAAACAGCATTCACCTTCACCCTATTTTTCAATTCCATGTAACTAAATATTCCTCCTGATTTTGTCTATTATTTACCTTTAATTAGCTCACATATATTGCGAACTAGAGTTTGCCTGTGTTTTTATGACAAAATTCCGCACAAAGGTAAAAAATAAAGTGGAATAAACGGTCAGCTTACTGAACAGAGTATTCAGCATGAACTTTTTCTCAAAAATCCATTCTTTATATCAACTGGAATAGTAAATAGCGCTATAGATATATGCTTCTGGTGCCTAATTTGTTTTTAAAGCGCTCATTTAAAATGTTTGAAATGTTCATTTTAGCCTACTGTTTCCAAGCTCCGTACGAGATCTAGTCACACATTGCAGAACGTAGATCATATCAAATGACCTCAACAAATCCAGCAACATGCAATGTGTATGTGTTTTCACTAAAGGAGGTTTATAGGTTTCCATGACTTAACCTATGAGGTTTAAGGGGGTTTGAGGAGGAAAAACAAAACCCTTTTCTTGTTGGGTCTTATTATCTTCTACGCGAATGTGAACTCGACATAATCTAATTTTAGTCACGAGGAAAAATTAAAACAAAGTTCAACCAGGAACAATATATCAACACTAAAATGCTGTCAATTATTGCTTATTACCATATTTGTCACGTGAGTTGGCCTTACAGGTCGTTTATGAACAGCCATAAAGCAACTCCTTCCATTCGCAAGGCACACGACCTTCGCTGTGCAGCGATGTACGAACACACTGGTGCCAAAACTGCTCCTGAAACACCGGAGAGCGAGAGAAATCGTAGTACTGCCGTTGAGACACACAAGCCTGCAGCCTCAGAAGAAAAATAACAGCGAAGCCAGCAGTAACTTTTTTTATAATTAGAGGTGATAAAAGAGAAAATGTCAACATTTTAAATGATTTCTGCTGGGGTGCGCCGTGCTAAAATGGGGTAGAAGGTTTTTGATGAAAATTCAAAAATTTTTGCTAACATCCTTGAAATACAAAAATATTCTTAAGCCTTATTTGCAGGGCAAGACGATTGTTTCCTGTTAGATGTTTTTATTTTCTTTTAATTTAGTTTTGAACCTAATTTAATTTAGTTTAATTTAATTTATTTCTTTTCTTTTTTTTTTTAAACTAATGGCCACGCTGTCGCATGTCTTCTGCATGTTTCAGTTCTCAGATATAGATCGACTAAAAAATTATGTTTTTCCTCTTCTGTGGAAACTATAAATTCTCAACCACTTACAATATCCTTCCTGAGGTTCACAGCCCCAGATAAACGTGCCTGGTTTTGCGGAATAGCGCAACGTTGTAGAAGGGTTTCAGGTATCGCCAACCAACATTTATTGATCTTCTCTGCAGTCTTTCCAGGAGGATTTCAGAGGACGCAATGAGGCATTTGGAAGGATAACCAGAGCAAGTTCAGTTCTGCAAAATCCTGTTGAAAAAACTTGAATATTGTGTTTCACAGTTCGACTTTTAGAAGTCTCCAACGGAGGTATTGCCTATCTGTCTCATTCCTTGTATGATCCTTCAGGCAAAAAAAAAAAAAGATAAATCAGGCTGAGTTTAAGACTTTCTATTTCATCGAACTGTGTGAGATTTAAGAGCTCATCTCTTCAGCCTTACCCAGCTGTGGCAGCATCTGTGTTATAGGGATCCTGTTCCTTAGCTCAGAGTTTTTAGATAGGGAGATTGCAGCCGCTCGTGTATTTGGAAGAGTAAAGACAAAATGAGGGTCAAATTCTCCAAAATGAGGTTAAGTCAAGTCTGAGGGACCTATCGATCAGGCTGAGGGACAGCTGAAGGAGCCAGGGAGTTTAGATAGAAACATTGCCTTGGGTGAAACCTTCCTATTAGAAACTTTACCCCTGACTTTATCAGCTGCGTGGAGTCCAGGACGAAGGACTCTCTGCTACTACCGTGAAAAGCAGCTTTTCGTTAACAGTGTTTCCCTATAAATAATCGTGGTCATAGTCATTTGCCAAACACTGACTTTACGAGTCATGAAAAACATTTGGGTCTAGCATGCAGTTTAGGCAGAGATTAGGTTTCTGTGTCCAAAACAAACAACCTTAATCATTACGCACCCTACGTTTTGCTATTTTTCATGTCTACATGTGTCATAACCTTAGTCAAATTGAGCCTATCTCTAAAACAGTTTAGGACATCTGGAAGTCCCTTGAGAGGCCTGGTGTCTTATACGTTGGCAGAGGAATCCCCAAACACTTTGTCAGCAGCAACGAGTTTAGCACAAAGCAGAGCACCAGAGCCACTTTCACTAAATGAAATAAGTTTGAAAAAAGAGTAACCCTTCACTGTTTGCATGATTAGTGACCACTAGTTAGTGATTAAAGCACTTTCCCAGGAAGTGGGAGGTTTGATTCCAGCTCCCTTACCCAGCCCGAGACATTCAGACTTACTTCTCTTGGCAGAAAGGGAAAGCCATGCCCTGCAGTCTTAAAAAATTAGCCCTGGTGCAGACCTTGTGCCAAAGAGCCACCGAGGCAGAAAGACAACCAAGAGCAAATCCATCCCTGTTGAGGCATATAGCTGAAATGGGAACTGCCCGCTGACAGTGGCCCTTGCCTTTAGGCAGAGTTATTTCTTGAGACGATTTATTGAGAGGGAAAATATCTCTGCTTGCTGCTGAGAGGCCCTTGCTGTTCAGAGACCACAGTGTTTAGTCTACTCAACACCTAACACTGAGGACGTGTCCAGAATTCCCATCATTGATTCCTCTTCCAGTAGGAGCGTGGGCCTAGACACATGCAAAAGGACAAAAAAGCACAGAAAGAACTGAGAAAAGACAATATTTTTCCTATTTCTGGTTACACCATGTGTATCATTTTGAACCCGATGGACCAAGGCAAATGAGCCTTGTATTATATTGTTGTGGTTTCGGCTGGGAGGGAGTTGAGTTTCTCGCCACCAGCCGGTGCAGTGCCGTGGTTCGGGTTTGGGATGGGAATGCTGTTGCTATAAAACGCTGGTGGATTTGGTCGTTGCCGGGCACTCAAGGCCGATCCTGCTCCTCACCCCACCCCACCAGCGATGGGCTGGGGGGCACAAGGGGCCGGGAGGGGACACGGCTGGGACGGCTGACCCCGACTGACCACAGGGACACTCCATGCCACGGGACGTCACGCTCAGGGTATAAAGCTGGGGGAGAAGGAGGACGGGGGGACGCTGGGAGTGATGGCGTTTGTCTCCCCAAGTCACCGTTACAGCGATGGAGCCCGGCTTCCCTGGGGATGGCTGAGCACCCCCCTGCCATGGGGAGCAGGGAATGGATCCCTTGGTTTGCTTTGCTTCCGTGCGCGGCTTTTGCTTTACTGACTAAACTGTCTTTATCTCAGCCCACGAGTTTTTCCTCACTTGTACTCTTCTGATTGTCTCCCCCATCGCACCGGGGAAGACCTGCACGAGCGGCTGCGTGGTCCCATCTGCCGGCTGAGGTTAAACCACGGCACAGATCTATCTCCAGCATTTCTCTAACAGGTGTCTAATACAGAATTACCAAGTGGAAGTCCTTCAAGATACGTATGTAATCACTCAATTTGAGATCAAAGCAGGGTTTGTTTTCTCCTATTGCCTTGAGATACCCTTCTGTGAAGTCAGCCGTGTAAAATAAAAATGATGATAAAGAAGTGGATGAATCTTCCGGAAGCCAGACAAACCTTGTCTTCAACACAACGATGATTCACGTACATGGAGAGCATCCACAAAGGCTGGTTAAACTGCTCGGTGTTTTGCCTGATGTTCCTGAATAAGGTTTAGTAGCACTGCTGAATCATCCGTGAGGTACATGTAAACCCTTCAGCTGCAGGTGTTTCTCAGGGTCTACCACACTGAGATGCTGAGGACTCCCCCAATTCGGTTTCTGATTGTTTACAATCTCCTGCTGTGCCTGCAATATGCTTGAATTGTGCTTAAAACACATAAATCTGCCTTCAAAGGCAGCTTGGGAGGCAGAAGTGTGGCTAGGGAATTTTAAATGGAAGGGACAAGCAATGGCTACAAAGAGCTCGGTTTTTAGTAGTAGGTGTTGCAGTTTGTTCCAATTACAGCACACACCAGAGTGTGAAATGTTCATGCCAATCTAGTAAAAAGAAAAAGTACACGCAATGCTGAAATTAACACCTTTGTAATTACAGACAAGCTCCTTTACTACTGCCCGGCAAGTGCAGCTGAGGCAGGTTTGGAGAGACGCAAGCCGAACGCCTTGTGCAATAGGAAAAGGGACATTTTTTTCCAATCTGACATGATAATTGGAACCTTTTTGGCAGCCAGATAAAATCATATGCATTTCGGAGCAGAAGAATTTAAGTGTACTACATCTATGTTTGCCTAACTGAAAACCAGACGAAAAGGGTGGCGGGTTTTTTTTTTGCAATTAAATGACTTGCATTCCCCTTCTTTCCCTCATGCACCATTAACATCACAAAACTATACATTTGGCATTCTTCAACGTAATTTATAGCTCTTTCTGCAAATCAAGCCAGTAACAGGCCATCACAGAGGCAAACATGCCTTTCATTTGCACGGAGTGAGCTGTCTCAGGCTCATGGCAAAATGAACCGCTGGATATCCCCCAGTAATCCCAGTCCCTTGCTATTCACACACATTCTCGGTGACTCATCCAGGAAAATATCACTGAGTGTGTCTTTTAATTTTATTCATGTTTCCACTATAACCCTGCAGAGGCTTCTTAGTGCTTGTAAGATTATTTTAGTTAGCTTCACTTGCCAAACAGATCTTTCCCCACTTTATTATATCGTCATTATTATTTCTACTATATAGGAAGTATACTGCCACATATCGTATGTCAAAACATTACTAATGCCATTAAAAGAACGCCAAGCCCCGTCACACGCTGCGCATGAAAAGGCAGCTCAGTTCTTCGGAGAGCCCAGAACATCGGGCTGGGGTTTGTCCGTGGACGCCAAAGCCAGAAGGAGACGTTCTGTCCCGGGCGGGAGGTGGAACCTCTCTCTCTGTCTTCTGAAATAAAGGCTGAGGAGCAGAGACGCCACCTTGCAGCCGAAGAACCTTGTGAAAAAACATCCGAGTGCTTTGCAGTTTTTGTTAGTGTCGGAATAGATGCTTCGGTGGAAAATATCGTTCGGCAAGATTTAAAAAACTTACCAGGGAAAATTTTTGACACGACTACAACTTTCTCTTTGCATAGATGTTTTTTGCATAAAGGGGATAAAAAGGCTATCATTCAATTATATCTCAAAGGAGAGAAATAAGGCCACAGGCAAGCTTAACGCTGGCGTTTCCCAACCTCTTACACCTTGCCTCGGCAACCTCATCATCCATTTCCCAACACAGCTTCCTATAACATAATGAGAAATCTCTTCACACCACGTCCTCTCTCCCTTTAGGTCTCTAAGTCCAGCTATTCCCACCTGCTTGAGCAGGTAACCGGCTGCGTTCCAGCTCTGATCTTAACTGCGGATTATTTTTTTGGGGGGGGAGGAGCTGAAAGCAAAATACTAAAACAATTTCGATGCTTTAATTTTTATCCTTTCTTTTACCTAGTTTAAATTCTCCGGGGATCATACTACACATTAAACAAGCAATGGGTGCGCAGGTTTTAGTGCCGGCCGTCACTATTGGCAGCAGCCCGACTATAATTAACCCAGGGAGAATTAGCGTTTGGTCTTCCCTTCCTGCAGCCCGTAGTCATTTGTATATCTTAGCAGAAAATATAGTGTATCTAGTCACCATAGGAACACATTCCCCATCTGCTGTATTATCACATTTTTTCCCCTTGACTTCTGTAGATTGCAGTCCTCTCTACTATGTTGGCAAGATATGTGGGGGCCAATTTCCTCCCCATCTAAAAGGAGTTATGACAGACATGAAAGGAGTCCTGCTCCTTAACTCTTGGAATTCCACGGCTTTTCACGTACACAAGGTTTTCAAGAGCATACCTGCAAACCAGCTCCTCCTTTTCTTGCCTTTCTAGCAATATTGAAGAAAGTGGGTCGGGAATTGCGTCAAATGCTTTTTTTTAAGGGAAAAATGAAGTTTCTCTTTGCAAGTGTACATCCCGTTGCGCATCCTGAGCTCCCCTCCGACCGAGCCACGTGGCTCGTTGTTGGAGTCACACGCTGCCACGCAACGGGTGGAAGTTTGCCAAGAAGGCCAGCCCGTAGGAAAGCATGGGAACCGGGGGGCACCACGCAAACCCCCACGAGGCACAACAGGCCAAAGCAGATTAATGTGGAACTGACTTGAAACACAGCGTTTGGGCTCGGTTCAAGAAAATAAACCGCTTTGATTTAGGAAGTCAAAACTAAACATAGACATTTCCAAATTGAATTATTTTGGAACATTTAGTTCCAAGAAAAAATTGTGATATTTCAACTTTTTGTTCCTTTTCTGAAGGAAAATCATGTTGAAATACTGTTTTTTCCTGTGGGATGTTTTCTGTTCCCAGAGAGGAAAAAATAGCTTACACAAAACAACGAAATTATTCAAAGTCAATAATATCTGTGTATTGTATTCAGTGCTTTTGCTGCCAATTTTTCTTCAATTTAAAACCTAATGAGAATTAGTGTACATACATAAGGAGATGAAAACATTTCCAGTTTTCTGAGTTACTCGAACGTGAAAAAGACTTATGCTCCATCCATAAAAGTCAATTGGATAATTTGAATTCAAAAATGAAGAAGTAACAAAATTTTTATATAGAGACACAGCACAACCACAGGACTAACTTCACTTGTTAAGACTTTTGTTTTTGGTTTAGACAAGTTCTGGTCTGACACTTCTAAAGGAAGTTAAGACAGTTTTACTAATTTATTATGGTTAGGAATACGGAAATATGGGCTGAAGTTTCTGTGATTTAAAATCAGCCTCTGCTATCACAGATAATCTTACCGTGTATTTTTTTTCAGGAATCAATCAGGCTTGATCTTAAAACTATTTAGTTTTTGCTCCTACTAATTCTAATTGGATAGTCATCCTTTTCTGCTACAAACCACTTAGCAGAAAGCCATAATTTATTAATGATGAATATTCACATAATATTATTGTAGTTATATTCCTTCATTAAAGTACGTTTCTTCCTCTGGTGTTCTCCTTCCTGTTAAATGAAGTTTCCAGCACTTGCTCTTTCCGAGTTTTTTTCCCATCTACTGTATAATGACTTCTACCTTCATGCCCTCATTCCCGTCCAGATGTTCTCCTCTTGTGCCCGTGTCCAGCCCCGGGAAGCGGCACTCAGTGGGTTGTACACCAGGTTTTCATGACATTTAATCTCTCTGGTCTACCTTTTCTCCTCTTTTCTTTCTTACTGCTGAGCAACATTTTGCCAGGTGCTCGCTGGGAGCAGGACCTGGTGAAAGGAGGGACGCTCCCTTCCAGGCTGAGGTTTCTCAAGCATTCCTCATCCCCTTCCCAACCTGCTCCGACTCCCAGCCCACACGGCTGCTCCGGACCCGGCTTTCCCGACAAGTGACATAAGCTGAACCCCCTTTTTGACTTTCCCCGGGGCTGGCTGCCCCTCAGGTTTGTACCTCAAGCTCCCCCAAACGTGTACCAGGGTCTCTCCTACTTATTCCACATCCAGGTGAGATAAAGAGTCGCTTTCACCAGCAAAACACTTTTCAAAAGCTTTTCTTGTTTTTAATCATTTTAATATTATTAATCAGATTAAATGCTGGCAGGCTTTTCTTCCATCTCCATGGAAACACGGAGCTGCATGGAAAACCGAATATTGAACACACATAGTAAAAAATCATTTAAAATGCTGTTGAGGCACATTTACTATTCTTGTACAGAGAAGTTATTCATTGGTAAATCCATATAATTGACAAAGCTAACACTTGCAAGAGCCCTCGAAAGACTCGAATAGTTATGTTTTCCTAACTTTTAACAGGACTGAACAACTTTGGCAGGTTCTTCAAAAGTGCCTGTCACCTAGTTTGGACCAGGGCGCTCTTCTGAAGCACATTTATCCCCTCTCAACAGGGCTTCGGTTCACACCACGGCCTGGGCTGGGAGCACATGGAACTGGATCCTGAAGCTGGAAACTGGAAGATGGCACCAGCTCTCTGTGCCTGCTCCTAGCGGGACACGCCAGCTGCTGATGAAGACCCAGCCACAGGCGTTCCTGCTGTGTCCTTTGCTCTCTTACACGCTTAAACTTCATTATAATCAAATAAAGCTCTAACACAAGGTATAACGACTTCTTTTCCATTTTGAAACCTTGGGCAGAAACTAGTACTTTCTCTTTTGGCCCAGTTCTTCCAGCACAGAACATACGTGGCCAATTCTTTAAATTACTTGGTACGCAGCCCCAAAAGAATGGATAAAGTTCTTTCAAGATCATGGATATTTAACTTATTCGTACATATTTATTCATGCAGCGTTTAGTTCCAATCATAACATTAAGACTTTTTGTATTTTGTGTGCCTGTTAAAATCACAAAATAATCATAACCCTTGCTTGGGGTAGAGGCTGAGTCGAAAAATGAGAGCAGAACAGATATGGGGAGGCAAAATTACTCGGCGGTCAAGGGGGTTGGATCATCTCACCTGTCCAAATTTCTGCTTGTTGAAAGGTTTATCCTAAAAGCTGCTGTTCAGTTTTAACCC
The DNA here is from genome assembly GCF_028500815.1 of Rissa tridactyla. Taxonomy (NCBI): domain Eukaryota; kingdom Metazoa; phylum Chordata; class Aves; order Charadriiformes; family Laridae; genus Rissa; species Rissa tridactyla. Next base: position 1,419,030 of record NC_071470.1, read on the forward strand.
TCTTTGAAGGCAATTAAGAGCTGAAGTCAGCGGGATCATCGCGTTCAGGACCTTATTGTTGGGTCGCAGTTTCCCTCCTGCCTATGGATATTGCAATTATCCCTGTTTCTATAATTACACTATGCAATCATCAGCTGTCCAGGACAAGATCCTTATTAGGTTAATAGCAGAACTTAAAGGGGTCAGGGTGCCCTTTTGGCATGTTTCACACACCCTGGGCTTTTGCGGAAAACCAAAATCTCTAAAAATAAGTTACACATGGATGGTAATTAAACAGCCACCCCGAAGCTTGCCATGATCGATTTATAGAGATTAATTTTAATCCTGCTTTAATCCTGGTTCTTCTTTTTTTTTTTTTTTTTTTTGCTACTGATAGCAATGTTGTTGTTTTCAGACATAATTTTGGAATATGTTATTAAACTTCTACTGCAAATACAACCTCAGTGCAGAGATCTCCCAAATAACGTGCACAGAAGCAGCTCTGCCAGCCACCGGCTCTTGAACACTTCTGTCCGGAACATTTTAAACAGTTAAATTCAGCAAACGTTAACTCCGCTCCGGTTGGTGAGAATGGTGGAGAAAAACTATGCTTTGCTCAATGTGAAGACTCTAGGGTTTTTTTCCACTAAATGTCCACCGTTCTTACCTCGCGTATCTGAGATACACAATCCAGGACTTTTTTCCTTTTCTAAGCTTCAACTTTCAAGTTTTCACATTGCTTTTACAAAACAGAGCAATCAGAAATAGGAGGGGCTGGCAAGAGGGAGTAGGTTTTGATAACTTGTAGTGAATTACATTATTTTCTCATTTCTGACTTTTCACAATAAATGTGTCAGAAATTGTCGAGTGAAGCTTTTCCTGGTGTTTGCGCAGTGTTTACTACCAATACTATAAATACAAAATCAAAAGGGTAAATATTTGCATTCCAATAAAGGCAGTTATTCAGTCTTAATGATTTAATCGGTGGAAAAGCATACTATTATCTGTATTGGTTTTTTACCTGCTTCTTTTTCTGCAGGTTTATTTTTGTTGTTTCCCACTATTTCTCGTCTTCATTATTGCACCAGCTCTAGATTGGCAAAGCTCACGAAATCATGCTAACTGCAATTTTTTTGAACTTCCAGCGCTGCTGCCTGGCCCAAGGCTTGGTCTTGAATTCACTGGGAGTTTTTGCAGTTAAATTACACTGTGGCCGCTTTCCCTCTGCTTGCCCAGAGCATTAATGGTCCCAGTTGCATCCTGTATCCCCAGCACCACCCACAGCCACCCCCGGACCCTTCATCCCGTGCCATCGGCAACCAGGAGCTCATTTGGGCTGAATCCCATCATTCCCTCTCACATGCAAAATCAATGCTTTTCCATTAATTTATTATAAATTTGTTATAAATGTACTATAAATTATTTTCCAATAATTTATTGAATGGTTATTTGCTATGGCCAGAAGTAAGAAATAATAAAACAAACAAACAAACAAACAAACAAAAAGTAAAGAATGCGGTTTGAAGAAGCCATAGCCTTAAGAAGGCACTGAGAAATATCTGTAACATACACAATCCCCTTTTATGTTGAAGGCTGTTTGGGAATTTGTTGTCAGAACAATTGGATGGAAAAAAGGACTTCTGCAAAATGGAAGTTTTTCCAAAGGAAATCTAGAGTGCCATTAGAAACATTCCTGCCTGCAAAATCAAAATTGAATATACCTTTTTGGGTAGATTTCATTTGAAGTAAAAGAGTTTGGTTTGCTGGAAAAGTCCCTATTTATTTTTTTTGAAGTCAGTTCTGCGTTAAATTTCACTTACCCCCGGTCTATAGTACCTCACAGGACTTGTAGAAATGGCAGCGTAGGTTTTCCTGTTCCTCCTCTGTGAAATAGATAGGTTGACCGGAAAAAACACTCTCACGCTCAGGCTATTCAAATCCCTTCCCAAAGGCTCCGTAAGCCGTGATATGTCTCCTTGTTCAGGTAGTGCACATTTACGCTGCCAAACCTGCCTGTATGGGTCTTAAAAACCCCAGACTGGTTGCTAGTTTTAAAAAAAATAGCTCGTTGGCGAGTGTTCGGACACACGGCCTGCCTCTGGCGTGGGGGGTTTCTCCCTCTTTTCTCACCGTTGAACATACACAATTCACATCGATGCGTTGCTTCGACCCCGTCATCCCAGGTGTGCTGCAAGAGGCTGTTAGGATATAACACCGACTTTTTGGTAGCAGGCAATGTGCACTCCATTGCAGAAGGCCATCTAAGACTCATGCGCGTATGCATGTTTTTTTCAAAATACGTAAAATTTTCTTTATTTCTATGGGTTGATGATGCTGGAATTTTAAAACTTATTGCTTTGGACCAAAATTAGGGAATGTAGAGGAGTCCAAATGCCCAAATGCAATGAGAAAACTCACATATTCAAATAAATGAATGGAGAAATGAAATTAACTCTTTTCAGTTATTTCAGGTTCCAGTTCTAGTCCAAAGGACACTTAATGACACGAATCAATTCCAAGGACACATGAGCTATGCAAAATAATTGCTTCTGCCACCACTGGAGATAATTCATTGTTACAGACAAAAATTTACAGCGAGAATAAGCAACTGCTGTTTTCCAATGAGATTTGCAGATAACTGGAGGTAGCAGGGTCGGCGCGATGAACGCCTTCCCTCTTACAGAAGTGTCAAATGTCCTGGAAGTCCCAAATAACCGGAAAGTTATCGAACACTGCTCTGACAGCTGGTCTAAAAATTGACATCATCATTGGAATGCCTATGGCCTTTCAAGTCTTTCTGGGAAAAAGTCTACCGCTGGGAATGTCAGCATAATTCCTGTGTCTTTTCCCATTTCCTAGCAGAACTGTAACAGCTGTTAGACTTGGCGTTGATACTTATGAGAAAACGAGTTAATGCTGCCATTTGTTTCGTAAGATACACACAAATTGTAGGCAATTTGGGTGAAATATAGGTGCAAAAATGATTTGATGGTTTGCATTCAAAATCGGGTTTTCTCACGTGTGTACCTTCAACTTAGAAAAGAAAAATCAGAATAAAGTCCGTGACTTTTTTGAGGCTGCTTAATACAAATGTATTAAATTAAGTTTTGTACCAGTGCGATCTCTTGTCATGAGAGATTATCTCTATCATTAGCTTTGAATTTAGTTCCGAGTGTCTTTGCTTTACTAAATTTGACTCTTATTGGCATGTTTTAATTAGAACTAAAAAATTAGGCTCTCTACTGCCACGAACAAATCAAGCTGCACAAGGAAATACACAAAGTACCATCCAACGTCCAACACTAAAAAATCTGGCAGAATATGATGTAGCCGGCCATTAAGTCATAATGTCTCATTTCCCAGCAAATATCAAAATATGCATTTGATGAGTTATTGAAGTTCACTGTCTGGTCAGCAACAGGATTATTATGAAATTCATTATTAATAATACATCGTAAATAATGTGACTACTAGAAAGGGTAGACATACTGCACTGTCAGACTTCTGGGAGGAGATCTACACTCTTCCTGAAGATATTTTCTGACCTGAAACCAGAAGTTACTCAATCTAGTCTCGGTCACAGCGTGTCCATTCTGGCGTCACAAGGAAGTGAAGATTTCTCCCTAGGGAAGTAAGTAAAAAAATCCCCGAAATCACTGCTGGAATTAATGACTATGACACAGGATAACTTTTGAGCTTCTCAGCAAAAATATTAAGCTGCGCACTCACCACGTGCACTAACATAGCGCAAATACTCGTTATTTATCTAGAGCCACTTGGGTTAGTGGAAGATTTTAAGATGACTTTAAAAAAAAGACTTTTAAACCTTACACTGGATGTAGTGATGAGGCTTGGAGTCGTGAGGAGATAAAAACAGGATACCGTCCTAAAATTGTCTAAAAAAGAAACTCAGTAAGAGTATCTGTCTGATAGGGATACTTCATCCCTCACTCCTGGAAGTGAAGATGTTAACTGACCTTATCTGCAACTGAAAACCTACAGATAGTTTTAACCCGCGTGGACTCAGTTAAATTTGCATAGCTGCAATTTTTACAAAAGCGTTGCTCCATGGGTCTCTCTGCTTTCAAGCAGTTTGGTTTGGTGGGGCTGTTTCAATGTGTAGGAGTCACGACGTGAGCCAGGACGTTCACCGAAGCATTCTCGCGGTTTTGATTTGCATGGAATAATTCAGGGCATCAGAGCAGGTGAGAGACGTTGCTCTTCAGGGTTCTGCTGTGCTCATGGGGGGCTGGAAGGACGCATCCGGGGCGGTTTTTTCCCCCCAAGATATGTTTGAAAAAAAATCTGAGCAATTGCACTTTACTCCAGTAAAGGCAGTGCTTCGGGTTACTGGAGTTCAAAACACAATTCAGCGTTTAAACGAGTATTCTCTTTGGCTACTAGACATCAACGGGAAAGAGGTGGATTTTTGGCACAGCTCAGCGACGGGCCCAGTCTTGGCGAGCAAGGTCTTTTCCTGGGGATCGTTTGTGAAGGTTAGAAAGTTATGTTCACACCCGGAGAACAACATAGTTCAACACACGTAGAAAATAAACAGACCCTCCGGCTCCAGCCCAGTCCCATGACCCCGGCGCCCAGAGCTTAACCTTCCCGAAGGCATTCCACGCCGTTGGGTCACTGGAGGAGGGGGGAAGATGTCTCGCTCACTGGAAAATGCCGCTGCGACCAAAGAAGTCTTTTCTGAGACAATATCCTGACGCGAGCATTTACCTTCCTGCGATATACCGGTGTGATTTCGTGCCAAAGATCAAGAAATAACCCTCCCTTTGGGGAAACTATTATCATCCATCAAGCGCTACTTGTTCAATCACTTTTGATAGCGAGTCACAGTGCCATACTTCAGAGATTTAAAGTGGGATGGAGGGTGTCAAGAAACACACTCTGTGATTTTGAAAAAAAAAAAAAAAATATTGCAAGCATTAGTTAGAAATCACAAACCCCTTTAAATCAGGAACTGTAAGCACTTTAAATTGAGATGCAAAATGTATTTTTTGTGTAACACAGGACTGTAACACATACCTGAGATGCGGTGGAAAGAACTGCGAGATGTGAATGTCATTTTTACCGCTGGAGACCCGGGTTGGAATTCCCACTGGGGGATACCTTTATAGATCTCATTTTAGTATATTGTAGTCATGCCATTACAAAACCATCAAATGCAATTTGGCACAGCATGATACTTAAACGGTGGCCCAAAATTAACAGACCGAATTACCCTCTACAGGCAGCCAAGGTTATTTATAAATTGGAATTCAGATAAGTGAGTGAAGTGCCTTACTGAACTCTGTACTTTTATATTCCCAACCTCTGTCTTCCCTGCGTTGAAATACTTTCTGCAGGCGTCCTCTAGTTGAACTTCCAGAATATTTAGCTGCTTAAAATGGGAGCGAAACTGCAAGCAGGATGCTGTGTTAGGTACTCACGAGAGATAGCGCTTTTGCATTTGTAAACTCTCTTGTAAAAAGTTTTAATTAAAAGAGCTACATCTTGGCATCTGTGAGGTCCAGTGCAATTAGTTGCTTTAAACTCCGTTTTCTCCTCCCGCTGCCAATTAAGCAAAACTTGTGTGCATGAGTAATGGTTGCCTCAGTGACAACATCAGAACATGCTAAATAATGTGATTAAACTTGTTAAAAGCCAAAATAAACACTTATAATTATCTCAAGAAAACCTGCGTAGCCCGAGCGAGAGCTCTATAAAGGGGAACTCTGCATCCATAATTTCAGACTTTCCTACACAATAGATCATAGTTAAAGATCTGTTAACAGACCTCTGACTGCTGAACCGGGCAGCTTGTGGTTTTCTTCTCAACCTATTGGCATGACGTGGATTTATGCAAGAGGTGCAAATTGGGCCTTGTCTGCTCTCGGAGCCATGGGCAGAACAGGAATCCTACTGTAGGGTTAGCAGCGTGAAGTACATTGCTTTGAAATTACCCAGCGGGGTTTCTGCTTGTTGCTCCGCTTGCCTTTAAGACCGAGGTCTTGTACTGTCTGGCCGTGATTAAAATCAAAGTGTAGGCCTCTTTGCTGGGTGCCAGTAAACGAAGGTGAAAAACAGAAACAATCTGGATTCTTAATTATTTTAAAATGCAACATAGGCAAAAAACGAAGATGAAAGCATTTCTTACTAATCTATCCTAATTATTCCACATAAAATGATTTCCTAAAGAGGCCTATATCTTGAGATAGTCGCTTTCTATGAGTATGCAAGAGCTTTTTTCCCATATAGCATCTTTTACCCAAACCCACACACGTACACAGAAAACAAGGACTGACAGGCCGTTTAAACGGCAGGCTTATTTAAATCCAGGTTCAGGTGTACACCAAAACTTGAAATAAACCAAGATACCACACTGAATTTACTGAAAATTAAATGACCGTTAGCTTCTACAGTGGTCCGTTAATGAAAAAGTGCACATTTGGGAATGCTCCGTTTTATTGCCCCAGCGTGGAGACACGGGTACCTGCGTACTGGCATGTGGGATCAGAAAGAACAAAGGATCGCTACTTTAAAAAATAAAGGTATGGTAAAGGGATAGGAATCCTCAGTGTAAATCCAAGGCCATCTGCTCAGAGACTCATAAAAGTCATTTTTCAAGTAAAATCCCAGCAAGATAATGGCATGTGGCAGAAGGTCAGTGCCGAGCCTGGGTACCGCAAGAGCTATCTGCCCTACTGCCAGTTTTACCATAAGTGAACAAGGGGCTTTTTCGTGACTTGTCAGCATATTCCAAAGTATTTGCTGTCCAGATATTTTTCCAAATCGGTGCTTGAAGGGCTTATTGATAGACAGAGCTCTTGAGCGAGGTGAGTACGCCAATCGATAGCTGGAGATAGCCAAGGGCAATCATTAAAGATGGCTGAAATCATTCATCCCAAAGGTAAAAAAGCATTCGTGGACATCCTAAAAAAGCGACTGAAACAATCTTTGGGGGCAGAGAAGTCATCCCAGAAGTTGTACAGGAGCGTTTTGCTGAGCTGCAGGACGCCAGAAGGTCTGTGCATTGCAGGAACATCTTAAAGGTCCAATCCCAACATCTGATGACCTCAGAGTGAAACCCGTGAGGGGTTCTTCTGGGTTTACTTGTATTGGACAATCCAAGGGGAATCTAGAAAAAAATAGTTCAAGGATAGTTTTAATTCCAGGATCTGCTTACAGATTTGCATCCTCTCATAATTTATACAAAAAACTTACATGCTTCATCGAGATTTGAGCATTTGCTGAGCAGTTATAAGCACGGGGAAATAGAGGGGATTTCTTGAACTAAACTTATCCTTCCAGAAGATCTCAGCACACATACTCTGCAGAGTATTTTAGAAAATGATGTGAAAAATACTTGCACACTTTAATTTCTGACTTAACATGTACTCTTTTGATTTCGACTACAATGCTTGAAAGTCTGCTTTTTTGGCCTCGTATGAAAAATATATCTTATTTTTTTTCCTCGTCTAGGCTTCTTCTTCGTGGTGCCTTTTCTCTTAGAAGGCAAATATGTGCCTTCCAAGTTACCAGCAAAAGAAATATATTACATATAAAAGAATAAAGGATTCAGGCAGTCACTTTGAAATGTAATGTATTTTTGTTGTTCTTTTAATATATTTTAACACATTTTGAGTACCTTTTTTTCATAATAATTCAAGGCCCATTTAATGTCACGTGGTTTGGTGAGTCCCAGAAAATTGTTTACGAACAAAATTTTCCACACCTTTAAATCTACATCAAAGAGAGAGAGAAGTTTCTTTCATGCACCAGTTCAGAACAGTCCCTGCTGTTAAATTTATTTCCAACTCACAGCTACCTGTCCAGGACCTTCCGAAGCCAGTTCTGTTAACTGGGCTTGTCTCTAGTCCGACTCTGGCAAGACGAAATCTGGCAATGTTGGTGGGAACTGGGAAGGTGAGCTCCTTGCTCACCCCCTCCATCTGCACTGCTTGCCCACTACCACAGTGGGAGACAAAAATATATTTAAAACCACCGTGGTAAGAAATTCAGAGCAGTTACCCCAGTTTCTACTTCTTCTGACAGAGCCTTGTCGCCTTCTCCTGTTTTGCCCTTTTCCCTCGAAATAACCTCGTTACCATTAAGAAACCACATTGTTTGGGTTTTTCCCAGTACCCAAGTATGTTGAGTACACTCTGCGGCAAACTCAGCCACATAAAAATCTCTGCCCCAACACCAGAGTTTTGACTTTTATTCATTGAAATTCATCACAAATATTCTATCAGTTTTCAATGGTGCAAGACTGTGGTCAGAGACAGTGTGTCACTTTCCTCCGCACTTCTAACACGCGCAGTGCAATGTGCTCCACTGGAGAGTTTTAAAGTGATTTAAAGAAATACATTCCACACCTTCAGAAGTTGTAGAAATTCCAAATAATTCAATAAAATGCATTAGAACAATAGGTAGACAAAATCACTACTAGTGTCCACGAAGCTTGTTTTCTGCAAAAGGCTCCTTGCAACATTGACCGAACTTGGTGTATCCGGCACAAAATACTGAGTTTACAGGTGTACGCATCTCAGGAAAAAAGACCTTTTTGTCGTTGTTTGTCTGTGATCTGGTAGTTGGGCACTCAGAACTTTGCTATCAAATGGTGAGTAGAAAACCTGCCATTCCTTCCCTCTTCCCATGTCGTGTCTTGGTACACGTGACCTCACTGCAGAAGTAATGCATTCGCACTGAAATCAATGTACCTTCAACAAAATAACCAATATTTTAGCTGCAAAAACTCTTACTAACGTATGCAAAAAGATCAAAACCACAGAAAACCACTGTGTGCAAGACAAAAATGTTCTCCAAAACCATCAATGTTTGGTTGGTGTTTTCAATTACAGGTTTGTGTATCTCATCCAAAACTTTAAAAATACTATTTTAGAATCATTGTGGGTGTTCTCAAACACCTAGAAAAAATAATGTGGATGAATAGATATTTCTCAGGGCAAAGCAAGAGAATAATATGAAAGGGTATGCATTATCAATGTAAAAATAGACAAAAGCTAGATTGGTTGATCGGCAGAGGGGACAAAATCCGGCAATTAATCTCAACTCCAATTTAATTTATTAAATGGTGAAAAACATGGGAAAAAACCCAAGGACAGAAAGAGTGGATTTGGCCCTAACGGTACAACTGTATTACGATAGTAGCGATAGGGCCTCTGAGTCCCGCTTCCTTTGCATCAGTCTTGGCATTTGTCCTCAGGCAATTCACTGAATCTCTCCTCAGCCACAAAACAGGATAAAACACTCATCCTAATGTGATAGGAAGGGTGTTAATACTTTTCAAAGTTTTAAGTTATGATGGGAAAAAGAAAGAAACACAAAAAAGCAATAATTCCTGGAGCCGCGTGGAATATGCAAGCTTGCGTGAATAAAAATAAATGTCGCCAATGCATTTTTATGCTCTTTAGGAGAATTTCAAAATTAACGAAAGAATGGGATACGGGAGCTTAACAGACATTGTCTTAGCTCAAGTACTTAGTGAAGCCTCGTGAACCGTAATTTGAAAACATAATTCAAGCTTTTATGTAAAATGGGGCCACAGAGATTAGCAAACAGGATAAGGATAAATGGCAAAATATCTAACTGCCCAAGCCAATGGAAGGATCAGTGCAAGAGCTGCTTTTAATTAACATCTTAGTGGTTTGGAAAACGGAATAAAGATCATATTAAATAGATATGCTGAGGATGTCGCACTGAAAGATCTTGCCAAAAGTAAAGCCAGAAAAAATACAAAGGACCAGAGAGGTTAATAAAATACGGCAAGGGAAGGAAGCCCTCAACCTGGGGGAAAATTAAAGCAAGCTAAACATTTGGTAAAAATGATAAAAAATATATGGGAGAGAAAGCAATGGTAGCGAGCAATTCCTTTGGCTGATGCCAAAACCACTTTAGATTCGTGGTTTAATGCAAATCGGGCATCAAAGGAGTTGTTCTGCGTGGGGTGTCCCTACCCTGGCAGGTGCAAAGGAGAGGGGGCCTCTCTCTGAGCCGTCTGGCACCATTAAAAACAGATAGAGTATTTGTAATTAATTTCAATGAGCAAAAGATGAGACCCTACGTGATGCTGCTAGCCCCACTTACTGAAGACTTGTGACTCCGCCTCTCTCCTCAGCTCCCTAACTGCAAATTGGAGAAAGCAGCACATTTTAAAAGTAGCAAGTCCTATGTTGGAAATGTTAAGCGTTGCATTTTTAGGTTTTCACTGGGGCAGAGGGTTAGGGGAAAAAAAAAATAAATCACAAGGTGTTTTTTACTGTTGTTGGTTTTGTGTCCAGAGACTGAAGAAAAAGCTGAGATTGGCTCTTTCCATATAACTTTAGGAGCTGGTCCTGTGAGTAAGGATAAAATCAGCCACAACATTCTCTTGTAGCCACGGTGACTGAAGGAGGGCGATTCGCCTACGAGAATTTCCAAGAAAGCGACTAAATTCAGGTGAAAGGGAACCTTATTCTGACGGTCTCCTGGTAGAGCGGCCGTTACCGAGCTGTCGCTGCGTGACGGCACGGCAGATGCTGAGGGGGTTCAGGAGCATCTCCTGCACCTGGCTGCTCCCTTCCAGGGTCCCCGAGAGACGCCGAGCTCTGCCGCCGAATCTTCCAGCAGGCTTCATATTTGTACCCGTGTAGGAATCCGCATAACACTCTTTTTTTTTTAGCATTAGGTTTCATGTGCTTACATTTACACCTGTAAATTACCTGCAGTTCACGTTCTGTAAAATATCATCTCTGTCAATAAAAGTTGGAGGGTTGGGAAAGGGGTGATAATTATGTATAAACCTCTAAGAGCTTAAATTATGCTGCTTTGCCCTCCTACCCCTGGTGGCAAACCCGTCCTTCGTTTGCACAGTGTGCTGCAGCTCAGAAAAGTCCAGGAAATGTGTTTAATCCCCTAAATATCTGGAGGTTATTAAATATTATTATCATCATTTAATTTGATTGGGAAACCGAGGTGGACTGGTCTTGATGTCATGCGTGGCAGTAAGGGGATTAGAATGCAAAAGGTACCTAACGCTGAAGTAACGTGGCCAAGATAATGTCGTTTTTAATTAAGGCTGAGCTCTGACACAGTGCGGTTGAAAATTTAGGACTCTGCCTTGTTTTTCCACAGCTCGGTCTCTACGTACGCAGACGAACACCTCCTCTTTGTTTCCAAACAGCCTGAATTTCTGCCCCGTGCTTCCCTCAACGGCCACTGCCACCCACCAAAGCTGGAAATGTCCCTGCAAGCAGCTGATTCCCTCCAGCTCTTCTGAAGCGTTTGCAAGTCCCGGTGCAAACAACCAATTAGACATTCTTTTTTTAATGTACAGTGCCTCTTGCTCCAACGCAAGGGAGAACTATTTAAAGGCGTCACACAAAAAACACTTCTGCAAATAGAAACACCCCAAAACCAAAAAAGATTTAGAAACAAATTTAGTTTACATAAATTAAAATCAAGAAAAAAATGTAGACTTACTTGCACTTGTTGGCGATTAAAATACAAGGACTGTTCTGCCTGCTGCTTAACGACGCCAACCTTAAAGGACACGAGGACACACAAAGGGTGGAGGCAAAGGTTAAATCTAAATTCAAGTTGTGCGAAGCTTAATAGAGCTGGTGTTGCATGTAGTACTCTGATTCTTTATATACGTGAAGAAAGCAGAAATAAATACATTGTTCGACAGCTTAATCTTTATTTTTAAAGTATATAAAATAATCTAGGAAAAATTCTAGAGTGATTTTAACAGAATGATAGTAGAAAAAGTCTGTTCACCGAAACGTTTTTCTTTTGAAGAAGATGTGGCAGCATTAAATGACCTAGTAAAAGACAAAAGCACCTAAAAATTTTGTATTTTAAAGAGTTTTGAAGCAGAATGCAGAATCCTCTTTGAGGTAGTGAACTATGTAAAAGTCTTGCATGGGGAAGTAATAGAAACGGACTTCAACACAGAGGTTGACTTTATGTGCAGCTTCCCAGAGGACAGCAAGCAGGGGAAGGCTGAGGACAGACACAATTGAAGTCCTTGAGCAGCTTCGTTCCGGCAGCGTGGTGGCTGCCCACCAGAGGCCCAAACCTGAAGGCTGAGTGAGTTCTGAGGATTGCAGCGCAAGTGTCTTCAGCCTTTTTGGAGTAAGGCAGAAACCCACTTTTATCACAGAATCACAGACTGGTTTTGGGAGGGAAGGGACCTTAAAGCCCCCCCAGTGGCACCCCCTGCCCTGGGCAGGGACACCTCCCACCAGCCCAGGTTGCTCCAAGCCCCGTCCAACCTGGCCTTGAACCCCTCCAGGGATGGGGCAGCCACAGCTTCTCTGGGCACCCTGGGCCAGGGGCTCACCGCCCTCACAGCCAACAATTTCTGCCTCACATCTCATCTCAGTCTCCCCTCTGTCAGTGGAAAACCCTTCCCCCTCGTCCCACGGCTCCCCTCCCTGCTCCAGAGTCCCTCCCCAGCTGTCCTGGAGCCCCTTGAGGGCCTGGAAGGGGCTGGAAGGTCTCCCCGGAGCCTTCTCTTCTCCAGGCTGAACCCCCCCAGCTCTCCCAGCCTGTCCTCCCAGCAGAGGGACTCCAGCCCTGTGAGAGCACCTCTCCTTTTTTGGCTTGTGTAATTCCCAAGAATTTTGAGAGATGTACTGGAAAAGCTAAAATTCTTCCCTTAACACTTCCTACCACCATTTTTTAATCGGATTAATTCATGCTTAGATAATACAGAAATCCATCCTTCTGATATGGAATATGTTTAGTTTCAAAATCTTCGTGTGCAGTTATTGGCCTATAATGTCTTCAAAGTAAAACCAGAGTCTTAAACGTAAAACCACATTTAGACAGGCCAAAAATTGTTGAGCAACTGGCTGAAAGAATAAATGTTAATAATAAAAACTCCTTCCAGTGAATCAAAAGAAAAAAGAGAAGTTGGGAATGTTGGATGATCTTGATATAAAAGGACCTGTCAAGGAAAATCCAGATCACTGCAAAGTGAATTCCTGGCACTGGTATTCATTACAGAAGAGACCGTACACTCGGATCGTGCTTTACTGGAGAAGAGTCTGAAGAAGTATTTCCACCTGAAACACGAGTAGAAGAGATTTGTTCTGTAGTGATAAATTAAAGGGGAGAATTTTTTTTTCGGGATCTAAATGGTATTTCCAGGAGTGCCAAAGGTGGTGCAGCTAGGAAAATCCTGTACTGGTAATTGGGACATGTTAATGATTGCTTACGTTGGCTGTGATACTAAGGGGATATGACACAAATCTTTGATATCCCGTCAGCTGCTAATCCAGAACTTTATTTCTAGGCTGCCTTTGCGTAAGCCGAGATAAATGGATGGAGAGCACATCAGAGTACCATCCACAGCCACGATGCTTTGGGGAAGAGCCGGTACGTTTCGCAGATGTGGGCATGACTTGCAAACCCGATAAGGTTCTTTGAAAGAATGATTTACCGTGTGAATAAGGGCAAGCCCAGGCGGTGTGGTGTAGCTGGACTTTCAGTCTCCTTTGCCAGATGTTCCTACAGGAGTTGTGCCCTTACGGAGTAAGAGGCAAGGGCTTGTCATGTGGTGACAACTGAGTGAGAACTGCTTAAATGATAAGGAACAAAGGGTAGGAATAAGTGGTCAGTTTTCGCCCCCCCCGGGGGAGGAAGGTTAGGAATGTTCTCCCTCAGGGATGTGTACGGATCCCTGGACTGGTAAAGCGGGCAGGAAGATGTCCAAGTGCAGGTGTGGCAGTTTGCAGGGGGTATGGAATTATTTCCCGAGAACAGTAGACGTAGCAGGGCCAGCAGGAGTAGGACTGCCTTGTATTTGCCACAGTTCGAGTGAACACGCGCACCTCATTTCTGCGTCACAATCCGGGTCTTTAAGATGCAACAATTTGCTCATAGAATTGAATCCTGGGTTTTCAAGAGGTCTGGGACAAGAGAATTATCGGAGGATAACAGTAATTTGAGGAATGCTCCTGAGATGTCAGCACGCAACAATATAAAACCAGGTATCTGGAGCAGTTTAAACAGGACTTACAGGGTATTTTTGTTTAACTTAAGATAAAATGTGTGTTTTATTCTGTCACAGGCTGTATTCAGAGTAGAAGCTACCGCAGGATAAGGAAGAGGAAAAAAAAATATGAATCTAATGAAAATGTTAAATAGATCATTTCTTAAAATCAGGAAGAATTAAAGAATAAAGCGTTCTGAAAGGCGCCTTATTTTCTTGAAAATGGGGCTATGTGGACACAGGAAAAATTGAGTTAAACATCTTGGGAATTAACAACGAGCACTTGAGTTTTCTGAAATATTTCCCTCATGGATGAAACCTCTATTTTCAAGGGAGATTTGATTAAAAACATGTTTTCTAACAAAACTGCAACTGCCTAGTCACTCATAAAGAAAAAATGTTTTCTTTTTTTATATGCATCTATTTACTTCTGCAGAGAAGCATATGAGATGGGCTAATGATTAGTGTTCTTAAGGAGACAGTTAACTAAATAATTACAAAGGAAAATTGCAGTAATTCATGAAGAACATGTTAAGAGAAGAAAATATTCACTAACAGCTATTGAGACCAAATGCACACAATGATATATTAGGTCTTATCCCGGAGACAAGAGGCCAATAAAAATTCTGCACATGAGTAAAGGAAAGAATTTAATCTGAAAAGAAAAAAATCCAATAAAAAAATCTCCGTCTGCCAAAGCTTTTCCACTGCCTACCTCATCCTTAGGGCTGGCAGTGGCACCCCCCTGGGAGGCGTTTCCAGTCCTTTTCTTATGGCCCCTCTCTGAGTGCCATCCCCCAAGGAAGAGGGGAACCACCACAGCCGTCCCTATGAGCTTTCACTTCTAGCACCAGCTAAAATTAATATTTAGGACTTTTACAAAATGTGACAAAGAGGAGAATCTTCCATCGGTAGTTGAAGTTGGGCACGTAATTTTTTTTTTTTTTTACATTTTGTGTTCAAGCACAAGACCATATGCTATATTTGAGGAAAATCTCTTCCCGGAAAAGGCTGTCAAGCATTGGAAGAGGCTGCCCAGGGCAGTGGTGGGGTCGCCATCCCTGGAGGGATGTAAAAGCTGGGCAGACGTGGGGCTGAGGGACATGGCATAGTGGTGGGCTTGGGTAGTGTTGGGTCAATAGTTGGGCTTGATGATCTGAAAAGTCCCTTCCAACCAAAACAATTCTATGATTCTATGAACCGGATCGCGCTAAATATTCATTACGCAATATTGCGGCTGCTGGCTTTCCCGTGGCATCTCGCAGGGACAGGACTCACTGATTTTAGTGGCCCTACGCCAGTTTGAGCTGGGTATAATTTCTTTTTTATCTTTGCAACTAGCCCTGCCCCGCGTCAAAGTTTATTCGTGGTGTTGAGGGGTTGGTGGATGAGCCCGTGAGCTTCATGCAGATGTGCAGGTTCCTGCTGTCCTGGGCAAGCTGGTGGGCAACCTGAGCCTGCCATGCCTACGGACCCACCGGGCTGCTACTGACTTCCCACACTTTTCTTGGGCTTATATCAGTTTAACAGTCTTTGCAAAACACTTAAAAAGCCAGAAAAATGGGAAAAAAATTATTTGTAGAGAGCAACATGCTCATTTCTGGCTGGATTTACGCGAACCCATGCGGATGGCTATGTTATGTCTACGGAGACCATAGAAATAAGATAAAAATACACTCCATCTGGCTGATAAATTCAGGGCCAAAGCCCCTCCTTGAATTCAGACACAAATGGCTTCCACAGAGGTTAATGGGACCAGGGTGCTTACGCTATAGGCTCCCTAATTGTTTCTTGGCTGGCTAGCACTTGATATCAATACACACACAGTCAGTATTAAATATAGATGTGTCATATCAGTCCCATCAGCCAGATGATAAACAATACCCTGCCGTTAGCTCTGACAGGAGAAGGAGATTTTAGCATGCAATCAAGAAAAGTAATTGTTAGAAATGTCATAATTGCACGCAGCTCCTCGACGAGTTACTGAAGTTCAAGAACAAGCACCGTATGTTTTTACGGGCGATAAGCCAGCAATCAGGTAGCAAGACTGAAAACCTTGTAGAAGTTCTAAGTGGCTTTAGGCTGTAAGGTGAGGCTGAATTATTTGTTACCTTGTCTTCGTGGATCCTTTTGGACGGCTTTTGCTCATTGGTTCTGAAATTAACAATTCAACTATTAGTGTCAAGACGTGGCTAGTTAAAACTAACACACAGCTGCTCAGAAAGAGAGCACCAGGTTATAATTAACTGGACGATTTTTATAGGCGACTTCTGTAAAAGTGCCTAGATCTTTGGAGGAAGACAGCAGATAATGCCACTGCTACGATAAACTGGAAACTTTCTGGACTAAATGTAACGCAATCAATAAAAAAAGAAATCAAAAGAAAAGGATCCAGTGAAATACTGCAGGTGACTGATAATCAATATAAGTAATACAGAGGTCAGCTTTAATCAATGCAAGTAATGCAGAGGTCAGCCTAGATCTCTGCTAGGCCTGAATTGTCTTCAATTTGTAACTAAGCATGTAAAGACTTTCCTGAGGTCTTATTTTACATTTGCAATGAAAAACATAAATGCAGATTGCTCAATTTTTCTTATAACAAAAGAGGAAATTTTCAGGAAAACACAAGTGCGATATCCATGAAAGAAAACAACCCCCCGTGTTATTCATTGCAATCATTTAGTCACCTGCAGAACTCTCCAATGCCCAGACATTTTATGGATTCCTTCACTTATAGCAAGACGACCATCTTATATCTAGATTTATCACTTTTTTTTTCTCTTTTAGCTTTTTAACAATGTTTTCAGGGTGTTCCTTGAAAGGCAGATGCAGAATACCTAAGTCAAGCCATTGCAATATTCTTACAGCAGATCAGCCAAGTCTACTTCTCCCTATGGAAATACTAATTTTTGGCCAGATTTATTTGGAATTATGATCAATCTGGAGTTTTATATTGTTTTTTTTACCCCGAGTTCCAGGCTATGACCTCATTAGGGTATATCATGTGAAATCAGAAATATCTGAGTGTTGAGCAATAGCTCTGGCATTCAAACCTATGAAAATCATCTGTTAGACTTCTGATATCCTCATGCAGATTGCTCAGACTCCCTCACAGATGTCGCTCCTTACGTCAGGATACACACATCAGTTTATATTTTGACTGTATGCTAAAGTCCAGACTTCTCAGATCTCTCGTTACATCCTGTTTCGGCAAATGGAAGTGGTCTGTCGGCTCAGTGGTCGCGGTTCCTTCCCCTTCCTCACTCACCACTGGGCGGGAGGTGCTGAGCTGGCATCGGGACTGCAGCTCCCCACTGCTCCGCAGCTGCTCGGGGACGCCGAGCGCCTGGACCCATCGCCCTCCCCAGAGGAAGCATCCAGAGGAGAGCGGCTGAGCTCATTAGGTCCCGCACACTTTGGCGATGAAGGTTTCAGGTTGGTTTTGCTGTCCTGGCAGCCACCAACAGTCCGGGCAACAAGCAGCCCCACTGGCCAAGGACTCCTGCTGAAGGCTGCCAGGGCATCGCTCTGACCTACTGCCAGAGGAGGAACCATTTCTAAAACAAAGGAGTTTTGTTTAATGCTTTAAAAATGCCAGGAACATTCCTTTTTTCAAAGTTTTGTAGGTTCTGATGTGCAAATTCTTCCATAGGAGAACATAACGAATGATGGCCAGCAGGTGGAGGGAGGTCATCCTCGCCCTCTGCTCTGCCCTGGTGGGGCCACATCTGGAGCACTGGGTCCGGTTCTGGGCTCCCCAGTTCCAGGAGGACAGGGAACTGCTGGAGAGAGTCCAGCGGAGGCTACAGAGATGATGAGGGGCCTGGAGCACCTCTGTGCTGAGGAAAGGCTGAGAGCCCTGGGGCTGTTCTGCTGGAGAAGAGCAGGCTGAGAGGGGATCTCATCAATGCTCAGCAAGAGCTAAAGGGCGGGTGTCAGGAGGATGGGGCCAGGCTCTTCTCAGTGGTGCCCAGCGACAGGACAAGGGGTAACGGGCACAAACTTGACCACAGGAAGTTCCATCTCAACACGAGGAGGAACTTCTTTGCTGTGAGGGTGGCAGAGCCCTGGCACAGGCTGCCCAGAGAGGTGGGGGAGTCTCCGTCTCTGGAGACATTCCAACCCCACCTGGACGCATTCCTGTGCCACCTGCTCTGGGTGCCCCTGCTCTGGCAGGGGGTGGGACTGGGTGATCTCCAGAGGGCCCTTCCGACCCCGGCCAGTCTGGGATTCTGTAAATTCAGTAGGATTATTCCAACAAGTTGGGGTCTTAAACTGATAGGAAATGAACCATTTCCTCCAAAACATCTTCTGAGAAAGAGATATTCACTCCCTGGAAGTCCACAAACAGCCACGCTGCCGCTCCGGCCTAAGCTGTTCTCAAAACACTACATGGAAGGGCACAACGAGAATCACGCAGTGGGAGAAACAGCCTAATCTGGAAAGGAAACTCCTGGGTCGAGTCCCACAGTGCTCGGGCAAACAAAACTCCTGCTGATGTTACAAGGGAAAAAAATTCTTCTGTCCTAAATGGGCATGCTCCTTTGAATTAAACAGAATTTGTTTACGTCATCCAAAACGTGCCATTGAACGTGTAGATTACATGCCCTGCGGAGCAGGAGATACCTAACAGAAATTTAAGTAAGATGAATGAAGTATTTTAGCAGAGATTTTTTTCGTGATATACAGATAGTTCTAAATTCTTGTGGAAAAAAAAAATAAATAAAAAAATCAGATCAGAAGACCAGCGGAAAATGTAATCTTTCTGAAGAGGAGATGTGAGTTAAGTTTAACCTGGCTAGCTGATGTTTGGCTTATAGAATACAAAATCGTGCAAATTACTTCCAGATGCTGACCTGCTTGAAAACGGTGGGATAAGATAATTCCATATTTTAATCAGCACGTGTAACAGGTGAGAGATCTCCAAAATTTGGTTCAAGAAATGTAAATGGATAATATTTTTTCTGTTATGTGGAGGGGAAATGTAATAAAGTCTAAATTTTTCATGAGTAATTTTCTTGAAATAAGTCTTCAGTAAGGGTTTTTACGTCCTTGAGCAATATTTGGTCTAGTTTTTGTGGTCGAGTGAAAAAAACAAACCCCAAGTATAACTCGTTAGAGCTGCGGTTTTAAATTTACAGAGATGAAGAATGAAAACATTAATTCATCTGCAAATATTCTGTCATTCCCTTTGTTTCCCTTTTCAAATAACTTCTTGCAGTGTCCAAACCAGCAGAGTCCGAGAACGCAGGTCTCCATGTGCTGCGTTCAACTACGAGAGGGCTTTTCTGGAAGAACTTCACCAATTCTCATGTCGCTTCCGATCGATGTCCTGACAGTGCACTGGGCTGGTTTCTTCGGAGATCGGGAACCAGATGTGAGAGTTATATGCATAACAGAGGAACCCAGAACAACCAGGTTTATCATAATCAAAGACTAAAATCCCCATTTGAAGGTCGTATCTGTTCCAAGGCGGTTTTTAGGGGCCAACAACGCTGAGGCGCTGAGGACGGTAGGGGAAAAAAAGGGTCGTTGCTTGTGAAGGGGCTTATTTCTCATTTTTCATTTCTGTTTGTAATCGCTGTCATCTTTGTTTCTTATGCTTTGGATAAAAAAGGTGACTTTTATATTTATTAGAACTGGGTTTCAATAAACATTATGCAATATGGTAGACCAGGGAATGATTTATTGATAATTTGTCACTTATATTTATGGAAGTGTAGACCCTGGAGCCCTAGAGCTGGTAAATCATATTATGCAGCTACAAATGTTTTTTTATTCTTTGCTGCCAAAAGTGCACCATGTAAACTGATTGCCTCACCAAACCCCCGGGGCCTGATAATGATGCACTTGCTAATACAAAGGGAGGAGGGGTGAGGAGAAGACAACTAATTATAAGTTTATTTTTGTTCCAATATGTTTGCCATTTAATCTGGAGTTCCATAAACAATAGATTGATGAAATATAATTAGGAGGAAGATTACAGTTTAATGAGGCAAAAAAGATTGGGAAAGAATGTAAATGGAGCGGTAGGCTGCGTGGAGTTTTTAGCTGTTTATTATCGTACAGCTGGAAGGCGCTTTCACGCAGTTCCCAGATGGAAGCAGCTGTTAGCTCTTCGCCGTTGGAAAAAGAGAAGGGGGGGAAAAAAAAAGAAAAAGAAAAAAAAGAGGCTCATAGTTCATTTTTATCCACTTGTTCCAGGCGAGTTGCGTTGGCTCCAACGCTTGAGGGAGCTGGAGGCGGCTGTCAGGGCGGGCACCCGTCTTCACGTGCCACTTTGCCACCGCCTTATCTCGCCTGGCCACCTCTCAAGCAACAAGCTGTTCCACTCCTGGTAAGGCCTTTATCTCCCGCCGTGATGTCAGCGAAGGGCAGCGAATCTCGCGTTCGTGCTCCAAGCGATGCCGTGGTGGCTCTTTGTTTATAGGCGAGGGCTCGGTATCACCCCCGCAGCTGCTTCCTCTTCACCAAGCTTTGTTTTCCTACCGTGCTCTTCAGATAGGCCCGGGCAGCCGCGCGAAGCAAGCGCCCGTCTGAGTTAACAGCAATTTTGTTGTTTTTTTCTTTTTTTTTTAATATAAAAAAACCCCAACCCACATCTCTTTTTTTTTATTTTTTTTTTTTACCCCCCCACAGCGTGTTACAAAACCTACGTTTCTCCCTCAGCTTGTCAAGGGCTCGCGCACGAGGCAGGGTATAAAAGGCAAATAAGGGAGGCGTTTCGTTAAAAAGCGGCCACTGGGAAAGCAAAAAGCAGGCAGCCTTTCAAGAACGAATACTAGAGTGACATTTCCCTCGCAGCCCCCGAACAACCCCACGTTACGGGCCAAGCCGCCCCCTGCCCTGCCCCCTGCCCGGGCGTCTCCGCCGGGGCAGAGCGAGTGGAAATCTCTGCTCCTGCAGACAGGTCCCGTGCGGTATTTGGTGCCAAGGGTCCTGCACGCGCCACAGGGAATTAGGGAATTTGGTGCTGTTTTTGTGACAATTTATGCATTTCGAGCTTCCCATTTCACGGCGCTTGGGACTATCTCGGCTGCTGGATAAGGCAGTTTCTGTGCGGGCTTGTATCAGTTTATATCCCGAAGGTACCTTGTGGGTGACATCCCTGCCAGCCGAGGAGAAGGCAGATACTGCAATTTATTCAGGGCTGGCGTTAGGTATGATGTGTCCGAACAATTTCTCAGTCCGGGTGAGGCGCGAGGTTAGATTTTATAAAATTTTGAGGGGGGCTAATTCACCATTCACCCAAAATGTCTGGCAAGAGTTTTATTGCAATTCCACAATTTACTTACCCCAGCACAGGACAAAATTTGGGGATCTGGGTTTAACCAGGTGGCAAGTGTGGCGCTTCCCTTTGCACTAATATAAAAAACAGTCTGGTTCTAAATCTCCTTTTCTTTTTAAGGAAAAAATCGAGTATTGCTTTAAACACTGAATGAAATTCTGGCCTCTTTAAGCTATTTTGCGATTGGCTGCCAAAGGACAATTTATTTCATCATTTCCAAAACACCTTTCAACGTTAGCGTGCATCACGCTTTTTAAATTTATCATTGATGAGAAACTCGGGAGCAGAATCCTATCCTGATCCCTAAAAAAAGATACAGCACAAAAAATCCCAGCAGTATAAAGGTTGGTGGTTGGTTTTTTGGTTTTGTTTTGGTTTTTGTTTTTTTTTTTAATTCTACCACTATCAGCAGCCCACCCACATGCTTAGTCTAGAAGAACCAGCTCTAGGCGATGGGAGAGGCTGTGCAGTCTCTGCACCCCTACAAAACTCGGCTATTTTGCCGACAAGGATGCCGGTTAAAGCCAATTACGGCAGGGATTTTACGGTCCAAACAGCTGTCCGGTTGGAATTGGACTGAGACCACCAAGTCATTCCACGCCTGCCAAACAGGCAGCCCATTGGTTAAATAAAGCTGCGTGTATATATATATATATTTTTTATGAATAGAAGTGGAAGGTTTAATTTGCTTTTGTTTGTGGGGTCTTATTTATTGCTGGGAAGTGTTTGGATGCCTGCTGGGCGTTTGTGGAGAAGGGCTGCGAAGGCGGCACGTATTTCATCGGCAGTTCTGGAGGGCTGGGGGTAAGGCGAACCCGAGGAGGAGGACGGAGCCTTTGGAGCAAGTCAGGGAAATTATTGCCAATTATAACCAAACCCCCAAACCCACCACCCCACCTAAGAACCCCCCCATGTGTATGTATTTTGTGTGTATGTATTTTGTGTGTATGTATGTGTTTATTCAATATTAAGGAATCACTTATGCTCAAAAAAGTTTACCTCCCGCTTAGGTATGTGACTACTTCGAATCGCAGCACTTAAATGACGTCCTTACCTGCGCTTTTACACCTGTTTTCTCCGGTTTGATTAGTTCGTGCACCTTGAGCGCTTCCCTCCGTGCAGTTTTTACCCTTTCCCCGGTTTAGCCAGCCTATTTTTTTCCCTCCTGTCTTTAACGTGAAAGCCCGATGCGGCGGCTTGGGAGAGGAAAGCATTTTTTAAATTTCAAAATGATGACTTTTACAAAAAAATCAAAGGTGCAACGGTAAGATTGGAAACACTAGCAAAAGGAGCCCAAGGTGGCTTGAGTGTCTGCAGCTACGCCTAATTCCTAGAAAAGGACCTGCATTAGGCTTAAAGTCACTGGCATCATTTTAAGACACTGACCCCAAAAATTCCTGGCTTCATGGATCGCATGCAGATTTCTCATTAGACTAAGACAATTACAAAACATTCACAACATGGGCAATATTTCTGATTTTTTTTTTCTTTTAAAATACACTTCTAGAGCAAATTGCTTGTTCATGGCACGTTCATGGGGTTAAAGCTCCCCAAAGTTAAATTTTTTATCTACTTCCCAGCTCCGTTGTGCAAAGCCTTCACGATTTGCTGCAGAATATTTGACTGCCTGCAGCATCAATGGTTTCTCAGCGTTTGCCTCCTCTCACAGGACATCTTCACTCGGCTTTTCCCCGCTGTCTCACTGCACCTTTTGCTCATATTTTTTCCCCTTCAGACACCTTTTTTTTTTAATTCACCTACTCATCTTTCCTTTTTCCTCTAAATAACCCCTCTGCTACCAGCTGGCTCCTTCTTGCCTTGTCTGCCTGCAGTTGTCACATCCAAAATTTTGTTCATAATTTCAGGATTACATTATTTACCTCTTATTCCCCTGATGTCCTCCCTTTCTTCCTCCTTTCCTCCTCCTTTCTTCCTCCTTTCTTCCTTTTCTGCCCTCTTCCTTTCCAGTCGCGGACGCTCTGCCCGCCTGCTCTTTATTCTCTCTCAAAGATTTTCTGTTTTATCACTAATTATTCCTGTCCTACTGCCAATAGGATTTTCGCACTCTTGGTCCTTTCCCTGGTTTACTTCTCCTCATCCATCCCAAATCTTGCTCCGGTAATTTAGTTTATGTTATGCTTTCCCAGGTTCCCCAGATGTCCTGGTTTTGTCCTCAGTCAAGCAGCTGCTTCCTCAACCTCTTTTCAAATGTCAGCCCTTCTCCAAAGATTTTCGACAATTTCATTTTTGCTTTTAATTGACTTGTAAAATCAGCGAAGAATTCTCTAAACGTAGAGTTTTTAGGTGGGATAGTGCATTTTAGAATAAATGGTATTCCACCGTGCTGCTTAGGTAATCAAATCGATCACAAGCCCTGCATTGTTTTTAATTCTTTGGAGTAAAGACGACCTTCTGTATGAAGGCACACCGACATGTTAAAGCCTTCAAAATGAAATAAACGTTTCTGTCTTTGTTTCCTCAGCTGTATTTCTTTCCCATTTTCCAGTGGTCCCGCATGCTGCGTAGTACATGTATTTTGTAAAGGGGCTATAGGCAATATCTAAATCAAAAGCAGTGTATCTGATAAACAATATCTTTGTATCTTTCTAATGAATTCCTTCCCTTTATATATCTTATTATTGCTAACAATTGACATCTAAGAACAAGACTTCTGTGATTTGAAGCAAACGTGTTGTATGAAACAAATCATTGGGATGCTGATTTATTCTCTCATTCAAGCAAGAAGAGTTGTGATAAGAAGCACAGAAAAAGCTTACGTCTACAAATCTGTTTTTCTCTCGGTTAAATTACTGCAATATGGGAATAGTTGCATGGATCCCAGCGAAGAATTTCGTCTCCAAGATACCACTTGGCCAGAAATAACTTTTATGACCATCGAGCCTGTTCTTTAGGGCAACTTAATAGAAAGGACCTACTCAATTATTAGGTTCATTTCAAGCCCATTAAATGCATTTGAGACTTAATATATCCTTTAGAAGAGCACCTAACTGTAAAGACCGCAACCGCTGGAGAAGCCACCAGCCCCCGGTTCATCTGGATCTGACCAAAAGGTGAGGCTCCTGGGCAGGTAGTTTTAACCAGATGAAAAAAGTGGGCGAAACCCGTAGCTTTACAGTGAAGCTGCAAGAAGTTTCCCAAAACGAAGCGGGAGGAAGTTTTCCGCTCTAAAAATTTCACTAGAGTTTTTGAAAGTCTTGTGGGCTTGAACCTATACAGACATATGGTAACTATCAACTGTAAGGCACGGGTCAGCCTGATATGTCTTTGATAAGAGAAGAATAAAAGAGAACAGAGGGAAGAGTTCCAGGGTTTTCCTTGAAAACAAACCTTCCCCCACCTCAAAAAAAAAAAAAAAAGGAAAAAAGAAAAAAGAAAAGAATCCAAAGAAGTTTTTAGCTCATCAGCTTGAAAAAATCTTACATAGAAGCTCTGTTTGTCGAAGCATTTCAGATGCACATCAAAATACAGCGGGTGCGTGCTTCACCTGCTAATGCGTGCCGTAGTACGATACACCAATTTAGCAAATCATTGTAGGCCATCAACAAGGACACGCAATTTCTAAAACTCCCCCAAACTGGAGAGTTTCTACCTATGAGCCTGAATATCTGCCACTTGGCCTCGCGGCCATTTCGAGTCCCCAAGTAAGCTGATATTTAGCACCTCATAAAAAAGCGGCGTACACCTGAGTAGAGGAAAAAAAGTGACATTTGTTGGTGGTTTATAGGGAGGATCACATTACCTTTCTTAAAAGTAAGAGAAAGAAAGGTCTTCATCTCTGTGTTTAAAAGAAGGACAAGGACAAAGGGTGGCTTTGCAAAAATGCTTGTTTTGGAGAAGGTGCTATTTAAAAATAAAGTGTCTTCGCACAACAGCAATGTCCTGGACGGAGGCAGACGGAACCGAGTTTCTGCTGGTTCTGATTTGTAAGCCTACTGATTTATAAATCCGCCTAAAGTTGCCTTGAACTTTATCCTGAATTAAGAGATTTTCCGTACATTCCTAAGGAAAGCCCGGGCTACTCTGCACTTACCCTGCAGGTACCTGGTGGCTTTTCGACTCCCATGTGCTGGGGAAGGTCTCCGAGTGCGCCCAGACGCCTGCCGTAAGGGCAAAGGAGGCGGCTACGAGCCGCGCGGTCCGCTCGGCTTTGTTTTCCTCCAGTGAAATATGATTTTAAACCTAAATACCGAAACGGCACCAAATATTTCAGCTATGTTACAGTGGGTGAGTTTTTCCCCGGCGCGGGTTTGTTTTCCGTTCCCCCCGTGACATCTCACAACTCTAAGTGCTCAATGACAGCCTGTAGAGGTTTCGCCATAATCCACCTTTATCCATTAACAGACACTCAATCACTAAAGTGCTTACTAGACTAAACATATTTATCCAACCAAATCACACTTTACAATGCAAAACTGCCAATCAGGCCCCGGCTATTAACGAGGAACTGCTTTAAGGGGATTTTGGTGTTTGTGCTGTGAAGAGCATGCTTACCTCCAACAAACCACTAAACCAAATTAACATAGCTGTATCCTCATAAAAGAAACCAGATATCCTGTTGTGAAAATAGAAAGCTTGGTAGGACAGGGCTCCTTTGATGGCTAACAGTGTGGCAGACGAAGACTTCAGACTACAAATCTGGTTACCACAGGCTCATTACAAAACTCTAGCATTAAGCTTTTGCTAACTTGAAAAGCAAAATAAAAACGTATCATTTGGGTAACTCGGTAAGTCATCAACTTACTAAGTTACTATTATAATTGCAATAAGTGCTGTAATTGTTGGATAAGGCTCCTTAATTCTAATTGCTCCTTTGTCCGAGATCATGTTGTAAAAACGCCCGCATTAGCCAAAATAAAATCCAAGAGACACAAATGTGGTAGTAATAATAATTCTTTTTATTAGCCTGGAAAAGAGGAAGAGAACAAAGCTTTAAAAAGACTTCAAAGTTCTGACCAAGAGAAAAAAAAATCTAAAATCGGAGAAACATGCATACACTCTGCCCTTTTATTAGACTCGTACAAACTAAGTGCCATCACCACAGCTCAGAGCCTGACAGCATTTCTTTCCCAGGCAGCAGGAAAAGTTACACCATCCATGTTGCAGGGCTAATTTAAGTCCTCTGTCAAAAAACTACATAAACCAGTCCTGTACATTCTCACTAGGAAGCCCTAATAGTTTTAGACTTATTGGTATTATACCTCCTTTAAATCCCAATATTTTAAGGCTGGATTTGACATTTGCCGAGGCTTGGTGCGTTTTCCCCCCATTTACCCATAGCACAAAGAAAGGCGAAGTTTTAAACTCTGAGGTAAGCGGCTCATGAAAATTCATGTTTTTAAGAAACAATTATCAGTTTAAAAAGGCGTATATACCCTTCTTCTTCACTTCCACGTAGCTTTAGCCCTGTGACTGAAATATGTATTTCCAATCCTTCACTGCTTATCAAAAATAATGAGCACTTTCTTTTTTTACTAGCTTTTATAAACACTTCTGGGGAAAATTTTATGAGCAGCTAGAACAAGTTTTACTTCTTGGAGAGAAGGCTTCATGCTGGAATCACATCCAAAATGAGCAAACCACAACATGAACAGATTTTCCAAAAATCACTACAGCAGACTTCGTAAGTTAGAGTTGGAAACATGTAAAGTACAAATTAAGTTGTCATGTAACCGAATCGCGTAGTTTTGTGTGCTGGAGTCAGACATCGTGTTCCGTCACAATACGTATCCATCCCCACCACGTCTTTAGCCTACGTGTGTTCTGAACGGTTACGGATAACCCAAAATTTTGCAAAATAAAGCTGTTTCAGGTTTGTGCACATGACTGCCTGCGTGTGTTTTTACATGAAAAGAAGCCGGTGCAGGTTTTCAGTGCATAATTATACCGCTTGCAGAAAGGGAAATACATCATCATGACACGAGATGTACAAGAATAAAAGCACGAATTACAATACAAATTAAAAAGAGGAATTGCTGTAGACCACATTGAATCTTAGTATTTAGAAAATACTTGCTGTGGTTAGTAAGAAATCCATGCTTTCGCTACATACCCATGTTAATCCATTTTATATTCTGTACCGTACATAAGTGTCATAGGCAAGCAACGAAAATATACACAGAGAGCGCAAGAGAAATTACTGATGCCAGAAGCTGTTTTCTCCTGATTAACTGAGAAAGCGACGTTAATAACTGCAATGCTGCCAATTTGGTTCTGTACCACCGATTTGAACCAATTTGTTGTTCCATGGAACATGAATTTCTCAATGTTCCACTTTGTTATTTTTAATTGGTGTTTTGTTTTGAAAGGTACCACATGTAGCATATTGAAACTTTCCAGCTCGCAGAAAGTGAAGAACAGCGCAAACACTGGAACAACAAAATATTTCATTCTTTCAGAACTTTGTTACTTGAGTAAAAAACACAACCACATCAGTAAAGCATTTTACTTGAATCCTCATGTTATGTTTAGATGCCAGAGATGTTAATGAACTGTGTGCCGACTTTGTAAACACACGAGGAAGGGAGGGAACAGCTAATCTGTTGAATTACGTGATGTAACTCCACCGATACCTGTAATGCCGACAAGTAATAAAAGAACACTCTCCGTAGCTCCCATTCTAAGAACCGTGGCCCCAGTTTCTATGTACAAGGGCAGTATTATGCCTTTTCACTCGCGACACATGAAAGTGTCAAAACTTCCCATTTATTTTCCAGTTGTGCCTTTAAATAGACACAATACATCCAGCCAGCTTGCCTATATTTTCCACCATATGGCCAGCACTGCTTGATTTGTCTTCTGGAAATGACATGATTCATTCTTCAAACTTATTCCACTGAAAAGGCTTTTCCACATGTCACCCAGCATTGATAATCTCTCCAGAGTTGTAGTTGTAGGAGGTGCAGTAAGTGAGTGCAAAATTTGTTAGCTGTCTCTGAGCATCTTTGATTCATAATGAATAAATAATAAATGCTTTCTGTAATATGCTTTAATGTTAAAATAATTTCAAGACATCCAAGTCCCCAAACCCCTGTGAATTCAATAACATATATGACATATATATTTACCCAAACAAGGATAACATTGCATCATTTTTTGGAATTCTTTTCTTCAGACTGAAGATAGAATCTGGAGATTTCAATTAGAAAATACATTGTCAATAACACGATAGATCTTACGAACGCAAGTCTTTTTTAAGGTTTGCATTTAACTCACATCCACAATATGGTTGTCATCGTGCCGTGTTGTCCAACACTCCCGTAGCACAGGCCCAGGTGCTCCTGTTAAGCTGTTTTACTATATGAAGCCTTTAGATCGTATTTTAACACAGCTTTACACTCTACTGACAATCTTCAAAGTTATTGCACCTATTCTTTCTGTCCTTAGCAATGATGTTGCCATCGGGCCTTTTTTTTCTCAACCAGCTGTTGGTAATTGGCCTAATATGAAAGGATAATTATGCTATCAATTCTGCATTATCCAGGCCAATACAGGCAGAAAAGCAGGTAACAGAGGCAGTATTTGACATCGCTGCTATAACCGACCACGGGGAGTCAGGTCCTTTGGAGTTACCAGGTCCTGCGCTGTGCAAGTTCTGCTGGTCCACAGCTCTCCCAGGCAGAGCCATCCAGGGTTGTTTCCTATTTCATAGAACCATAGAAACTTTATGGTTGGAAAGGACCTTTCAGATCATCGAGTCCAACCGTCAACCCAACACTGACAAAAACCCCCGCTACCCCATGTCCCTCGGCACCATGCTTTTAAATCCCTCCAGGGATGGCGACTCCACCACTGCCCCGGGCAGCCTCTTCCAGTGCTTGACAGCCCTTTCCATGAAGAAATTGTTCCTAATATCCATCCTAAACCTCCCTTGGTGCAACTTGGGGCCGTTCCCCCTTGTCCCATGGCCTGTTCCTTGGGAGAAGAGCCCGACCCCCCCTGGCTACCCCCTCCTTTCAGGGAGCTGTAGAGAGCGAGAAGGTCTCCCCTCAGCCTCCTCTTCTCCAGGCTGAACCCCCCCAGCTCCCTCAGCCGCTCCTCACCAGACTTGTGCTCCAGACCCCTCACCAGCTCCGTTGCCCTTCTTCCAAAGGCAGCAGAGTGTGTGTGTGATGGCAGATAAGGAGTGGCTTCTGTACAAGCTAATAAGGCCTATATATACCTACTCAAAGGTATTTGAACACCTGTAAATAACCCGCTGGCCCAAACCAGCAGGCCAGGAGGAGGAAGCCCTTGCTGGCTGGCCGAGTGGTCAGCCAAGACACCTTCCTCTTGGCTACCCCAAACCCGTTTCTTCCTCTCTTTTTGCTCAAGCAAATTACTCGGCAAAGTTTGCATCGTGTCTCCCCATTTCAGGGCACTTGAAGGACTGGGTTACCCTCCTTTGGGGGGTGAAGCCATGGGCCACCAGTAGGCCCTCTCTAGTCTGCAAGTTTAATAAAAACGGTTTTGAAAGGTGTTTCCTTAACAAACAGTAAATATTGCCTCTCCTTTATTGTGCTAAATAACATCAAAAACATCTGGTAAATAAGTCAACAGCTTTATTCAAATGTTTTGTTAATTATTTAGCCACAGCACTGCAGCTATCTGTCTGAAAAGGGGTTCCAGGAAGCAGAATTACCACAATGGACAGAGAGCATCCGACCTGCTATCTAGTAGAAACACTTCACATAAGAAAACTTCAAATTCTATTTTTCCCTCTGCTGAAACATTAAAGAAAGATGATAAACAGTTTATTATCACCTGCCCTTCTCAGTCTGCGACTGAATCTAAAAATGTACCACGTTCCCTCCGCAGTTCAATGGCAAATGGACCTTTAAATAAACACGACTTTGCCTGAAGTGGATGTTACGGGCACATATGGATGGAACATACTGTTCCTCTATGCCTTAGCTAAACTTTATAGGAAAGTACTTCAAGAGGAAAACCCACAGCAAAACCGAAATGTATATTCCAGCTAGAATACACAAAAACGGGGCCTTTTAAAATTTCACTGGGCTGACTTGTCACATTCTGACAACATATAACACATTCAGGGTTTTATAAGCCCAATAAGTCTGTGTGACACCAAAAAGGGGAAAAACTGTATTATCTAAAAATAGCCTACACTTAGTTTAGTAGGTTGTTGAGCACTTTGATACTGACTGCCTTTTTTTTCTTTATATATACAAATATAAATAGTTTTGGTTTAGACATAGTCTAATTCGATGATGTTGGTAGAGGTGTTTATTCAGTTTTCATTGACATAGGAAGGGAAGAAGCAGTTGCTTGGCCATGCAGTTGTGGTGCGGGTTTCAGAAGCATTTGTTCCCGTAGCGGGCATCCACGGGGAGGGCTGTTGCCGTCTTACTGTCCAGATAAACTCCAGTCTGAATTTTTTACTCAGAAATCAACTTTGTTTTAATAGAGCCCGGAGCTTTTCTTTTTTTTTTTCCCCCTAATTATCCACAATATCCAGTTTGCTGGACCATGTTGAGTCAAAATAATTTTGTGTCAAGTGTGGCAAACGGTATCATACATCTCTGGAAAGTCGAGCAGAAACTCGGGCTTTCTCAGGGAGAAGCTCTTTTTAAGTCTTGACATCTTACACCTCAGGAAATGTTCTCCTAATGCAGAGACGTACTAACTACACGCACACCTCCTCCTTAGAAACATAGATTGACCCACCAGCCTACCTCAGGACTTCTGTCTGAATTCATGGGGAGCCACGGAAAGATCTAACTAGTCAAGCCAGGCTTTATCGGCCCCACAGATTTTGCTCAAATATCTGAGGGACAACAGAATGCACCCATTAATTAAAAAAAAATAATAAAATTGACAAGCCATTACTGTTATAACCGTGTTCCTTAATGGTCTCACACCGTTGCTCTAGCAGTTGCATGCAGGGTCCATCACATTATGTTCTCAGGACAATGTCCCTAGACAACTCACAAGCCCACGCTTCACATTTAGTAGCCATTGCATTTTTATATACCGATGAACCGTTCTTTTCCCCCAAATGCTGCCCTACAACATTCACCATCTATTGCCTACTCCTTCATATTTATTGTAGAAGTTGACAGTATTAAAAAAAAAAGTCTCCCTTCTTCTTCTAGCGACCAGCTCCCTGACAATCTGGCGTGAAGTATGAAGTCATTTTTGCTGCTGTGAAGCTACACGAACCTATAATTTAAAGATAGGTTTAAATGCGAACATCTCTTTACTAATGGAAAACCAAACCTCATTTTTCGGTTCAGTTTGTTTGTTCCAGGAAAATATTTATCTGGTTGCCTGTTCCCAAATCCTCGGCTGAAAGGTCAAAGATTAAAACCGAGCAGCCTCCTCCTGTGCCCTCCACGCAGACAGCCGCCGCTCTCGGGGCTTCCTGCGACTCACAGTTCGTCAGCCGCTGATTACGAATAACGCCCAGAGCAGTTATCTCTATATGGTATGTTTCTGACTCAAATGTCATAACCAATGAGTCACCGTGAGCAAGAGAAATAAGATTACCTTTTAAAATAAGTTCGCAGTAATCCTTTTCTTAAATGTCATAGCTAACAACTCCTTCTTTTGCACGACAGGCAACTTTGAAGTAAAACCCACTTGTGAATGTGCAGCGACTTGGTGTTTCCATGATGAAGAGGGGAGCGGATTACTTTTTCCATACATCTTTATTTGTTGAGTTTTGGAGCTCACATCCGTGTGCCACACAGACTTAAATTCACGAATATCAGTACAAACACGCTGCCATTTCTTTCGTACGTTTCTCTTTTTTTTTTTTTTGCATTTACAACACTTCATGGGCGGAGAGGAAATAAGTCAGACTACTGAAAACTGGAAAGCTTTAAAATAAAATAACGAGCGAAGAATTTTCCAGTAGGTGGGGCAATAAAAATGAGAGGCGGGTCCCCCAAGAGTCACAAACATGGAAGATTATAGCGGAGGAAACGGCCAAGATTGGATAAGCTGGCTGAAGAGGGAGAAACAATACCAGAGACGCAGGCTAAATGGAACGGGAACTTTGAATTGGTGATAAAGGACCCATTATCTACATTTCTTTAATTGACTGGTGTTACAACGGATTTAAAATAGAAAAACAAGGAATCCTGTGGAACTGTTAACATTTAAATAAGCATTTTGGGGGGAAGGCCGAGAGAAATTAACTTAGAGTGGTGGAGTTTGGGCAGGGTATCAGCCTATTTCCAGGAACAGAGGTACTGTTAAAGGGGTTAACAACTGCTACAGGCTTGTCCGTGCTCACGACGTGAATTATTCACTACACGCAATAACTCGTGCTGCTGCGGCCTCTGCCACCGCTTCGGGGAGCCGGGTGGCGGGTGGGTCCTGGCATCCAGGTCCAGGTGCACCCTCAGGGCTTTCAGGGCGAGCAGAGCATCCCCCA
This sequence comes from Rissa tridactyla, assembly GCF_028500815.1. NCBI lineage: Eukaryota > Metazoa > Chordata > Aves > Charadriiformes > Laridae > Rissa > Rissa tridactyla. The sequence goes on from NC_071470.1 coordinate 1,451,691, forward strand.
CGGCCGTGCTCCCCGGCAGGGTCCTGGTCTGCTCCAACACTGAGGCCCCCTGCCTGGAAAGTCTTACGCAACTTGTGAACCTTGTGTTTCTTATCTCAGAAACAGACATATTTAAAACTTAAAAGGGGGTTGAAATCTTTGCCCGCTATTTTCACCACGTGAGTATGCTGGAGGAGCAAACAGAGTTTTGCTCCCCGCTGCACTAAACCGTACACAGAGATTTGGGAAATGGATGTGGGTCCAGGAGCTAGAACGTCCTTCAGCCTAATCCCACCTCCAGACAAGCTTTATCATTTTATGCTCAGACAGCTCTTTGAAAAGATTACTTCAATGGACAAACATTTTTTCCATTTATCTGACAGTCTCAAGGAGTTTTCTGTGAATTACTGAACTTGCAAGCTGATACTGCGCCAGAACTGGGCTGAAAATACAGATCTTAGTGGCCCTCCAGTATCTGAAGGGGGCCTACCAAAAAGCTGGAGAGACTTTTTACACAAGTTGTAATGTATGTAGTGATAGGATGAGGGGTAACAGTTTTAATCTGAAAGAGGGGAGACTGAGATGAGATGTGAGGCAGAAATTCTTGGCTGTGAGGGCGGTGAGCCCCTGGCCCAGGGTGCCCAGAGAAGCTGTGGCTGCCCCATCCCTGGAGGGGTTCAAGGCCAGGTTGGAGGGGGCTTGGAGCAACCTGGGCTGGTGGGAGGTGTCCCTGCCCAGGGCAGGGGGTGGCACTGGGGGGGGTTTAAGGTCCCTTCCAGCCCAAACCAGTCTGTGATTCTATGACTCCATGATCTTCTGACCCGCCTTAGGCCTCCTCCACTGACAATACGCCATCACCAGATCACAAGGTGGTTTGTTGGTTTTTTTTACAAATAATCCTCAGTCTGCAAAGCCCTTATTTAGTTATCAGAAACGGGTCTCACTTCTAAGACATTAAGTATCACTAAGCATTTCACAGAAAGGCTAGTTGAGTAGCTAGAGCACTAACTGTGGAGTACGACTTCTGCTGGAGCAGACTTGGAAGGTAACAAGTCAAATTGCCTCGCCTTGTTTCTTTACAGCTGCCTTCCACCTCTGTATCAAGAAGTTCTTCTCTTGAGACTGCTAAAACATTATTTAGAGGAATCAGTACATTTTTCTCAAAAGTTTGATCTGTTCTTTGAAGATCTGCACGTCAAAAAATGATACAAAACTTGGCAGGTAACTGATTTAGTGCATAATCTATGAAGCTATCTACTATACCAGATTTTTTCAAGGAATCTCTCCCTGAAAACAAGAGTTTTCCGATCAAGCTGTGCTACATGATCAGCACAAGTTTCAGTCACTGTTCCTTTGAATACAGGAATTTTGATACCCCCTTATTCCATTGTCTTTATCCCCTTCAATTTTCTATAATAGACACAAGAAAAATTGTTAATTTTCAAACAGACTTTGCCTCCTCTTCTTCTCCCAAGCCTCTTTTAAAAACAATTCAAGACCGAGGAACTTCTACTTTTTAGGACTTGAGAATGTTCTGTTTTAAGCACTAGATTTTTCTGAAAGTCTCTTATAAAAAGAGTTTTCCACATACCCAATACAGGCCCAATGAAAACCGATATTTTGCTGACGCTGTGCAATTATCACTCTTTCAGGGGAAGAGGTAAAAAAATTGCCTGAATCACTTAGAAAAGTTTTTTGAAAAGAGTAAAAAAGAGGAAATAATCCTGTCATGTGAATTTTAAAAATATTTATAAACACAAAGATCCTTGAAAATTAAAACCAAGCACTATAATTAGTTGACGTTCAAGAATGATAATGAAGTCGCATACATACAGTATTTGTCTCAACACCATGGATTTTTCATTACTTTTTAATAGTAGGTAAGATCCAGATTTTAAGCACTTGTCTTGAATGTTGCCTCTCAAGAATTTTATGTGCCTGGCCGCTGACAGGAGAATGAACAACTCATTCCACGAAAATTTCATCACAGAGAGATGGCATTGGTTGTGAAGATGAACACATGGAGATCTCGTCTAGTCTGGCTAAAAATGTCAATCTCTCCCTCTCACTAATTATACTATGTAAAAGGTGAGTAGGGGGACTGTTATAACATTTTCCTCTCCCTGGAGATTTACGTGAGTTGAGCTGGCTGACTGTCTAAACTGGGATGGCAAAAGAGGCGGTAGGCTGTGATAGCCACTCCGTTCTGTGAAGGACGCTCATTCACCCTTTTGAAACTAATATCTGTTTGATATAAACGAGACAAACCTCCAAAACATACTGGAAGCAGAGATCAGAACCTTAGGTCTCTCTGCTGCCTTTCACCTGGCCTTTCACATCTCTCTCCCATTCTCATGCCCAGTTCCACAATGGCTCCTTTCAACAGAAGGAAATGTGGTCCACCTGGAGCAGAGGAGCCCGTTCAGCTGCACGCAGCTTTGATTACAGGCCTGCAGCTGCAAGCTCTCCAACCAACAGGCTATTTATTATGCAGCCAATAAGTGTTAGCCTCACCACCATGTTCTTCTCCTTCTCCTCTGGACATCTTACATAGGACTTGTGCTCATCTGTCTAAATACAGCTCATGACACCATGTTTGGACAGGAACCTGTCTCCAGAGGAGGCACAACTGATGGGTAAGCGACAAGCTGATCACCCCAAGAACCTCAAGGCTTGCTAGAGATGTGACTATGGGGCAAGCAGTTCCAGAAAATGGGTCAACTGGCATTGCTGGGTATAATGATTTTACCATTATTTATAAAACTGGACTACTTTTCTCTTTCAGCTATGTTTTAAAATACTTGTTGCACCAGTTGATCCCCTTCAGTCGTGCCCAAAGACCACTGAATGTAAGAAGTGCCATACTGGGTTAGGCTAGGAGCCCACCTAGCCTTGTATTCTGTCTCCAAAAGTGTCAAAATAGGGTGTTTAAGGAGAGAGTACAAAGCTGGCCACTGCACACAATCCTTCTCTCTTGTGCTCTCCAGCATCCATGATTGATGCATTTGAGGTATGAGAGAGAACGTCCTTCCCAGTCATTTTAGAATCTGTTTATGGACCTGTTTTCCTCTAATGAATTCGTTGAACATCCTTCTACTCTCTGCCTTCACATCCTGCTTTGACAATAGGTTCCAAAACTGCCCTACCTGCTGAGAAGTATTTTTTACCTGTTTTAAACCCACTGTATGCTGGTTTCATGGAGTGCCCTTACTCTTATCCAGGGAGACCAGCTGAATAACAGTTCTCTGCTTAACTTACAAGGAATTCATGACTCTGCGAACCCAATCGAATTTGCCTTCAGGCTTTTTTCCTCTATGTTGGCAATTCCTAGCCTTTTGAATGTCTTGCCTCTTAAGGGTCCCATCTCCTTAGACGCTTTCATTGCCCTTCTGTCTAACATCTTTAATTACAATGAGCCCTTCTTGAGTTACGAAGATCGGAAACACAGAGCTGATGCTAATGAATGTCCTCTTGGTGACTGACTGTGAGAGGCTGGGATTTGAGCTGTAGGTATCAGCGAATGCAGCAGACCTGCTCTTTCCCCTTCTGGTGCTCAGCAAATGTGAATCCTCTGCACCTGATTCACAAAAGCTCCTCCAGAGCAATCACCAACGCTTCAAAGGGTAATGCCTCTCCATGGCCATGAACAAGTTTTTGCCGTCGTTTATAAGAAAATTATTTGATTAATTCTGTCTCCCTCTATATGTTTAATGAACATACAGTAACTCAATCAGACAATTAAGTTTCTTTAAAAGTTCTTTAAGGCAGTAAAATGACTGACTTGTTGCACTGGTGCAGTTAAGACCAGGCCCAATTGTTTCAAACCTTAAACAAATGCATTCAGAGTAGAGAAGCCTGTACTATCAATGAGCTGGGCAAAAATTATAGCTAAGTGTTTCTGATTATATTAGCTTAGTATTTTAGTGAAGTCATTCGATGGGAGAGCGCACACACAGTATTTCCTTTTAGGAAGCTAAAACAGCTTCTGTTTCCAATTCAAATTGGAAGGCTCCCGGCCTCTGCAGCACTGACTCCTGCCACCTCTGTAGGGACGGGGTGTGCTTTACCTTGGTGTGATTTACCGTACGACACTGCGCAACAGCTGACACTGAGACCCCGATACCACAAACTGTCCCTCAGGGTCACATCTCTACGTTTATGCAGAGATGGAGAGAGTAACACTGTCCCTTCCAAAGGAAGGTTTTGCAGTTGTGAGTTCAAGTCAACCCATAAGTCAGATGGGAGCTCGTAATTTGGTGTTAAGAGATCTTCGGGGAGCAAGAAATTGGAGATAAATGGCTCCTATCCGGTATGTTTCTCCTCCTCTCAAAACCTGGGACTCCGGTTCATCCCCAGTTTGTACTGCAGCCCCTCAAAGGGTCCAATTTCTCCTCTAGTGTCTACCATACCATTCCCTCAAGCGCTAATGCTCGCCTATTGCCTCTCTACTGGGAGGCTATTAAAGTTCTTCTTGCTGATGAGCAGCCTTATTCCAAAGCAGCATCCCGGTGCGAGCACCTCTCAGCTCCGTCCCGGTCAGAGTCCCGTACGCTGCCACTTCCGAAGAGGAAGAAGAGATTGTCTTAACCCGGACCAAGATAACCTGTGCTGATTAACCCCCTTCAAAGCCCTGCTGGAGATAAGGTTGTTGCAGGCTGAACCATGTCAGCTAATCAAGGAAAAGGCTAAGACTTTTATCTTTCAATCTAATGATATGAAACTAAAGGCAGTTACTTAAGGTACCTAAAATAAAGTAGCTCACTGAGGAAAGTAAAGTTTTAATTTGCTCATTAAAGGGACCTGGTGAAAAAGTCAGTTAACCAGATGTCAGATGATTCTATTACTGAGATTATTAAAATATATTTTTGTTCACAATTTTGCACTGTAGGGGAGTTAATTTTGTAAGGAAATATTTGAATTTTGCATTTCCCAACTTTATTGACATTGGAACTAGGAATGCACTTTCCGGAAAGCAGTGAAGACTAATTTAAAATTAGTTGTTTCTTTTTAAAAAAAAAAATAAAATTTTTTATTTCCATACTCTTTCATTTTGAGGGGGGGGTCTTCCCATACACTTGAACAAACAGAAAACAGAGCTCAGGAAAGTTGCAAATCAGCAAAGCCGATGCTAAAGTGTTCTTTCAATGAGAATTTGCTAATTGATTGAAAGAGAAATATTTTGCTCCAGTTTGCTTGCGTTGAAAGAATTCTGATGAATCCCTAGGGAGTTTAGAAAGTTACTTGACTTCCTTCCTGCGCCTCTGCCTGAGTCCTGGGCTGTGTAACGTGGTGAGAGGAGCCCAGCACTGACCACCGCCGGGCTCGAGGGGCTTCCCAATCTCCTGCCCTGGGCTAGCAAGAAAACCGTTAAAGCTGAAGATGCCAAATCCACCTCTAGCCCATCCTCTAGGGCAGCCTTCAGGGAAAGTGGGGGGAAAAAAAGGTGCTCAATTTATGTTTGTGAATGTAACGAAGCCAAATGCGAGGAGATCAGAGTGTTACGGAATTAAATTTCTCCACCAAGCGCTGCAATGACCTGATAGTCGTCTTGGATGAAAAATCTTTATTTACTTGCTGCATCCAGACAACGTGAATCCCCTTTCCACTGCCCGGCCAAGTGGCTGACATAAGTAGTGCTTAGAATAGCTCTCAGGGAACATTAGAGAGCAGGGTCTTTCTTTTATGTTATTTATTATCTATGTTGGCCGATCTTCAATATTTTCATCATCTTCATAGGGATTGTGTTTCCTTCCAGTGTCTTTCACCATCCTTGGGGACTCTTAAACATTTATGTCTGCACTCAACAGGAGAAACTGAAGATATTGTACGTGACTTCAGGCTAAATCCTAGAGTAATGTATTACTGAGGAAATCATGAAATCCTGGCAGACCTGCCAATTTTACTTGCAAGGAGAACTATGGAAAACCTGTGCTTGTAGCAGTCAACAGGCAGATGTGCGCAGTAACGTAATAAAGCGTAAGGCGAGTCTTTAACAAATCGTATAATTGCTTGCACTTCTGGCTTCTGTAGGTTGTTATTGGCTTATCAGCACTTGGACCCTTGAATTAAAGGGGAGACGGGCAGTCTTAGCTCATAGATACCACGCTTGTTTTCCCTCCACCGTTCTAAAATTTCAAAAGAGAAATGATAAGGGAAAACCAGAATTAGCAGAAACCTGACTTCTTGTATGTAGGTACTCAACACTTTTTGCAAGACTATCAGACTGTTCTGGGGGCAAGGATTGGGGTTATCCATTAGTTATGTTTCTAAAGATATTTGGCATTATGTATTATCTTATCCATGAGCAGCTCTGCAGGGGGCAGATCAGCATTTAAGTTTTTTCTGAAGAAATGGCTTTAAAAATAGGTGGTTAACTTGGAGCTGTTACCGGCCTATTAAGAAATATAACGTGGGATTTATCACCAGTGAAATATTCTTATTACCCAAATAAGACATATTTTTCATCATGCTTATTCATTTATGAAACACACTTAACTCATCTTAGTTGAACTCCAGCTTGAAATTTCTTGTGTTACACAACTGAATTCAGCGTTCCGTTAAAATACTCAAGGAAAAAAACCTTACGCTTTCTTTCAGTCAAACTCTTCACAACAAACACAATAGCGTAACTGATTCCCTTAGATCACCTAGTGACACTAGCTATTGCAAACAAAGACCTTGAAAATGCAGTTTATTTTTAGCTGATAAGGAGTCCAACAGCCGCACAGTAATTTCCACGTTAATTCAAATACTTGAACTTTATCGCAAATTAATACCAAGCGACTAAACAAAAAGGACTTTACTTTGTGCTTTGGCTACCCTCTGAGCTCTAATGAGCAGAACCCTGCTCTACTCACAGACCGCTCTGGCTTCAGCCAAGTCCAGGACAGTTGGAGAACTGTGGGGTCACCGCCGGGTCCCCTCTTTTCTCCATCCTGAGTCACAGATGACTCCAGCCACCGTAGCCCCGATGCCCTGCCTTCAGTGGGAACCGTCCTCTTCCCTTCAGTGGGTTCGCATTATGGCTTTGAATTTAAAGACAAAAAAAAAAAAAAAAGTTGTTCCGTGTTGTCTTTGACAAATCATCGTATAATTAAAAAAATAATTTAAATTCTAGTTCTATATGGAACAGGAAATACAGGAAATTGACCAAAATTTGATTATTTTTTTTCCCTAGTTTTTTTGGCAGCATTTCTGTCATAGAAAAGATATCATTTTTCCTATAATTTATCAGGAATTTAGCAAGGATGCTCTGCTCCAGCCCTTCTCTGGAGGCTAAATAACGTTTTAAAAGGAGTTGAAGCGTTTCAGGACTACAGGTATCATGAGAAATGAAATAACTACCTGTAAATCTGCGCAAAACCCCAGTAGTGCTTATTCCATGTATTTAACGTAGCAAAAAATAGAAATCCTGTGCACTAAAAACCCGATACGCACTGATGTGATCATTGTAAGGGGGGAAAAATTTAATATTTCAGGATCTGATAACTTTCACATGGTGTTTTAAATCTAAATATGTGGCTGATTATGAATGAAATAAAATGGCTAGGTTTTCAGGTAATTAATTTCCATCCCTTACAAAAAGCATTTTTTTCAAGGCAGCCTGAAGTATCTTCTACTTTTGCCCTTTAACACCTTTGCTTTCTGGAGTCTATTTGAAGGCAACCACGACACAGTTGAATGAACATTCAACTGATGTATTTTTTTTTTTACCTTGTCTTTACCAGAAGTTCTTTAAAATTTATTTGCTCAGATTTTGTATTATTCTCCCCACCTCTTCCCCTCCCCTCTCAGGACGCTACATCACTTCTGTCTTTTTCAAAAACTGTCGGTTCATACTTTTAACCGCCTGGAAAAGACAATGCCTTGAAAAGTTTGTATTGGTTTTGTTATTTCAGTATTTTAATTTGAAATATGGCCTCTGGTTCATGGCCATAGTTTCAGGAGGATTATTATTTATCTTGTTTCTATTACCTGGCAACAAAACTTTCTTGTTTTGGTGTGCGACCAGCATCCTCCAGTATCAACTCTTGAGACTATTTCTGAAGATAACGTTGGTAGTTTTTCCATCTTAGTCACTCCCCTTGCATAGCTCATTCCTTGTCATGAAGTACTGTGAAAATATTTCCTTAAAATTTTATGCCATTTACAGAAAATAGTTCAAGAATGGTTGTCTCAAAAGAGCACCTGTATTTAGACAAGAAAAAAAAATCTTAAATAAGCTGCTCTTTCTTGGCTATTCCAGGTTTACACCAACTCCTCATCATAGGAGCAAGGTTCTACTTTTCCACAGGCTTGTCTCACTACAGGAACAACACAAATTAGTGTATTAAACTGTTCGTATTTTATGATAAGATAAAATCTTTTCCTGAAGGTTTTTTTTTTTTTAAATATTTTGCAATAGTGACAACTCATGTGTGAGCCGTTTTGGCTATTTTCCTTCACCTGAACCCAGCTGTAGGGATCTATTTAGATTTATTATAGAACCTAATTAACTCTCAACTTCTTTGAAATAAGAAACTTGTGCCCGCACTCGTATCAGTTTCACCAGCAAAATGTAGGAAACTGGGACTTTTCCTGCTTTTAGCCCATGAACTGCCTTTTTACAAGCCAACCGACATTTGACATGGAGAATAGGGAGAAAGTTGTTGAGGTTATTTTCATACCTGCTAATCCAGGGTGTACACTGTGATCTATACCGGTGCTGCGCTCAGCGCAGAAGACAAAGAACACAATATTAAGGAGTTATTTTCCTTGTGCGTAAAACACATTTCTCCTCCTCTAATGTCCATTAACCTTGACTGTAAATAGCAAACGTTTTGCTTTTTGGTGGAAATGCTTCCCTGGGCAGGCAGGTTTTCTAAAGGACTTTGGTCTGCAGCTCTTGAATACTAACGCACGAAGTCCGGCATCTCTAACTTTGTGATGGTTAGAAGTAATTTCCATGAAGAAATACTGCTGTGGACACTTAACTTTTGAAATAACAGCAACAACAAAAAACTCAGAGAAAGTTTTGTGGCTTCTCAAAACCCAAAGAACTTAAATGTATATGATATACGTTGGTTTGTTTTTTTGGTTGTTTTTTTTTTTGGCTTTCAGCTGTAATATGGTATGCACTCAACTTGTTTTTCTAGCATGACACATTCAAAAAAAAGTCCAACTTGTTATTTTCTGTAAAGAATGAAAAGCTGCTTAAACAGGATTTGCTCTGATTTCACTCCAATTAAAGTGAATGCAAATAGCTGAAAGTTCTTAAACAATGTAAACAGCAACAGTAAGAGTACTATTAAAAGGTATCTGGCTGTAATTTTAGCTTTTAAATCTCTGTTTTTAATTTTTCCCTACATACCACTGGCAAAAAAGAAAGCCCCTTTTTAGGGACAAATGAACAACAATGTGATGGAAATATGAAAAGATATCTTTCCGTACCTTTTGACTTATATTTTTAGCTTCATTCCCTACATCATCAAGGTAACAGCTCCCTGGTAATTCACCATCTCAGTCTTCCCTTTGGTAACTTCATGTAATAACTTTCTTACTTTAAAATCTAACAAGCAATGAAGCTTTTTGTAACTTGCTTAACAGTGTGAAGGACCACGCGATGCTTTTTAGTCTTGCAGTCTCTCCAGCTGAGAAAGAGGTGATCCCATCGTTCCTCAGTCGACAGCACCTTGTTCTAAGTCTTTTTCCATAGGGACTTAATGACTAGTTTTCAAGTTCAGTCAGACTAGAGGAAAAAAAAAAAATTAAAAAAAATTCAGTGGCATTTCCAATGTCTTATACTCTCTTTTGGACGTGCACGGGCATACCTGAACTTTTCACTATTGTAGTGGCAACGTTCAAAGACAACTTAGACACCTTTTCTAACAGTAAGGGGGGTTGTGCACTGCTTGAATCTTCCAGTTTAGGCCAACAGAATAGGAACTGGATTCCTAAAAACCTTCAGAGAAGTTAGTCACACAGCATCCAGACTGATGAGCTCTCCTGCCCGGCTCAAAAGCATGCCTCCGCATGATCGCCAGTAAAACTATCAAACGTTTGAAGAGCATTTAACTGATGATGATAGGTAAGGTTAAAACCCAGGGTTTCTTTCAAGGGTCGTTCCACTTTGCAATCCCTGGTTTTACTGACTTCCAGATTATCTGGTCTTGGAAAACAAGTTCCTTGCAAACTTCTCAATGCGTCAACAAAACACTTAGGCTGTGGGTCAAATAACTACTAATGCCATGTTACATTCTTCCTTCCGTGTTCTGGACTGTAATCCCACTCATTGGCCACGTGCACCAATTTTGTAAATTCAGTATTATGTTTAAATCCCAATGAGATTACTCGAGTTATTCAAACATAAATCTTTCTAGGATTGGGGCCTAAGGCTATGCAGTCCCAGGGCAGGAAAACTTTTTAGCTTGTCTTCTACAGGGCCAAGCACACTGTCAGACATAACAAATAAATAATACTGTGGAAATATCATTATCTGAATCACAAGTCTATTTTTGCAAAAATATCATGTTCCCTAGTGGTTGAAACGTTATTCCAGGCTAGATCAATCTTGAGTTCGTATTTCAACGTTACATATCATAGCACAGTCACATACTGTGTAATTCATCCAGTGGACTCCTATTTGCCATTAGCAACAGCGTAGTATTTTTTCAAGAGAAGAAAAAAGATTTTTACCATTTTCTTCCCATGAACATAGTGAATATAGCATCAGAACTGAAAAGCTCTACTTAATTTCAAATATTTCCTTTCATTTTTATAAGGGCTGTTATATACCTTGGCCTCCTAATTTTACATTGGTAATTCCTGCTCCACTCTATTCAGTGCATGTGGTCCCTGGAGTTAATTACTGCACTTATTCTTGACTCGCGTTTGCATGCACGGGATGTCCCTATAGCAACACCTGAGATCAGGTGAGTAGCGACACCCTTTCCAGACGTGTGGGACCCTGTAGGTTTCAGACCCTCTTTTAAGTGTTTCTCTAGGACTAAAAGAAATTCTGCCGGGGGCTCGATGAAGTATCGCGTGCTGTTGAAGTTGGCCATTCCTCTCCTGCAAGGCAGGAGCTGCTACACCACTGTCACCAGCGTTTGTCGAACTTATTCTGGGAAACCTCAAACGGTGGAGCCTCTGCTCCACCTCTGAGCAATTTCCTTCGGTATTCACCATTAGAGAGTCTTCCTTCGCGTCTAACCTGAATCTTTCCCTTGTAATTAGGTGGTAGCAATTACATTCTATTTTCACACTCTGCTTTGTTCCCTCTTCCTGTCACGTCAAACCTTTGGAATTCTTTATCAGGACCAAGGCTTCAGCAGCAAACAATAAGGGGTTTAAATGCCAGATCATTCAACTCTCTGGAGTCTTAAGATCTCAGATCAAAGATGTTTTGTCTCTCATCCATTGGATTAGTTCATTGGGCAGAACTGAAAATATGGGTATAGGGGACGAGTCTGCTCCAGTCTTTCACCATAACAACTATGGATTTTCCTTTGTCTTGATTTCTAGACATCTTCTTTCCTAACCACACAGTTATCTCAAATTATTCTTATATCAAATTATCCTGAGTTACATTAACTTTTTCATCCTACTGTGGCTACAGGTACTAGCTGGACATTCCTCTCAGGTACCTGTTTGTTGGTGTTCCTGCTCACCAGCTACCCAGAAATTAGCCCTTTGTTACCAGTCATTTAGTCAAGAAGCACCCAATGGGAAAGAAAGGCAACAGGGAAAGGAGCTGCACTTTGTGCTGTGACGCGGGAACCACGAGGCAAAGTCTTCAGTGGTGCGATGTGAAAACTAACAATAAAAAAAGTCCCGGCATTACAATATTTGTAATTTCGCCAACCCATTCCTCTTTCTGGTGGGAAGTGTTATCCGGAGAAGCCCCATATGCAGTTTCTGTTCCTGTCCTGGAAGCAATTCTGCAAATCTTCCCATAGGTCACCTGTCTCCTCCCGCTTTCTGTCTCGGGAACAGAGAGCTGCCAGGCCAGCAGCCCTCTCTCACGCACCATCCAACTTTTCAGCTGAAAATCGCTGCCCCCACCCAGCTGAGCTGGGGGCACTGGGTTGCCACGAAAGAGAAGATCAGTTCACCATTTGGGGGTTGTTCAGGAACATTGATTCACTCTCTCTTCCAAGACTGCTCTACTCCTGATTACGTTCCTGATGCAAGTATTCCTGTGTGTCCTTACCCATTTCCACCCATCACATACTTCTCTTTCTTTGCTTCCCATCACCTCCATTCTAGCCAGACCCTACTCTTTAATCGTGCCTTCTGGGACCCAGTGGTTGTTGACTTTTTTTACCTTCTTTACTCGTGGGCTAAACAGTGAAACGAGCTGTCAAAACTAGATGGTAGCAGTGAACATATTGTTGAAGCTCCCTCCCATTTCTTGCCAGCTGGTGAACCTCCTGGATGCTCTTTTTAAATATGCTTGCTAATGATTATATATCATGATTATTATAGTGATTATAGTCAATGTATATATCGTTGTTATTATTATCCATGTTTATAGTCAGAACCGTACAACAAATACAAAATATAGCCCTGCCGGACGCGCAATGACAAAAGAAAGGGAAAATACAAAGCATACCAGAGGCTTCATAAAAGCAACGTGCCTAGTTAATCGGACTGAGACAACATCACCCAAGACAACGCTGCTCTTAGCGGTTTGAAAGCTTCTGCACCCTTTGAACCAGTTTGGAGGGAAAAGCCATACCAGCCCTCATTTCATAATAGTGTTTTGCTGTGAATATGCAATCAACAACAACAAAAAAATTCTAGTGTAAGGATCTAGCAAGACTTAGCAAGCAGAAGGTCTCTTAGCAACAAAACCCCATAACTAATGCGAAGCAGCTGTGGCAATTTTAGAAAATGGCTCAAACTGTTGAAAAGCCATTAGGAAGCTGATATATAGAGAATAAAAAGAACCACTCAACTTTAAAAAGATTTCCCAATATGGAGTGTGATGTTATTTTATAACCAAATCTTAGTCATCCAAAGTTTACATGCCACAAAACGCTATTTATGACCATGTGGCCGGACTTTCTACAAGTAGCTGGAATTCCGTCACATACCTGAAATTCCCCCTGAAAAAAGAAATTGCCAATGGCTAAGCACATATTCTCCTGTGGTAAAGGTGCGATTGCTATATTTCAGTGAAGCTGATGCCACTTATGGTTTGATTTATTATACGCACTTGGAAAGGGATCCTAAATAATTGGAATCAATTTCTTTAATCCTGTAACTTTCAGTCTCTATTGGAAATAATGAAAGCCACTTGCTTTTGGTAGGCCTTGCGTATGGCCGATCGTCAGACATTAGCTAGCAGGCTCTCTAGCTTATTTGACTGCTTCTTTAATTGGAAATATCCAGCAGCTTGAAGAATGGCATATTTTAAAAACGGTATCTGGAGTGAAAAAATCAAAGGTGTCAGGAACAGATTTTGGTGGTTTATTCTTCTTGCTGCTACTGAATGATGATTTACCAGTGATTTTTGCTACTCGTATTTATGACTGTACCATGGTCTCAAACTAACCTAAAACCTTGGGCAGGCAAAAATCGGTCTCAGTGAGCACATCAGCTGGCTTCAGCTAGATTCAAGGAGGCTTAAATGCTTCTTTGAATAAAGGCCGAACATCGGAAAAATAAAGAATATTAATGAAACAATCTTCATTAGACAGAAACAACTATCCAAGCTGAGTTGGATGGGATGTTCAGCAGTCCTGGATAAATGTGGACGGAGCTACGTCATTGATCTGTGTGTGCAACGGGAAAAAACTTCTCTGCAACCTGGGAACATCAGATGTACTGGTGTTGAACCTACCCTTGCCATCGGGCCTGGTGGCACAGGAGGAGACCAGTATTGAGTCCCACTCACTTGTGTTGGGCAGTTCAAATCCCACTTGATTACACTAAAAATAATTGTACTTGGAGATTTGCTCACAGCGAAACCTACTCAAAGGGTTGTTGGCAACCTCTAATTGTCGAGCCTTATCTGCTTCCTGGCAGAGACGACCGAAGGGGTGGTTTTTGGACAAGCTGCCTTGTAGGAGACTAGAGGCAAGATATACGTTATGATATTAAAAGACAGTTATTAGGAAAGCATATATCTAGTCAGCTTTAGAAAACTTAAGTTTTGAGGGAAATAACAAAAACCAGCAACACAATTTTAGGATGGTCAAATGATAAAAAGCACGTAAACAGAGCTTCCAGCTCTGACAGCCACCAAGTAAGGAGCCCCAAAATTAGTGTTACCTATAAAGAAATGCAAAAGGAAACAAGTTTTCACAAATAAGTGAATTCTTGAAAGCTCAGCTTGTTGTTTTTAATATTCTCCAATAAACAACAGGGAAAGCTCCACTTTTTTAGTACCATGTTCTTGTCTGCCTTTTTAGGTTCTCTGTTTTATGGTGACTGATGTCAAGCTGGGGATGGGCTGTTTGTTGCAAAATCAGTGATAAAGCACAGCACAGAAAAGACCACACCAAGATTTCAAAATCTGGTGTTTTGGGCCGCTTCTAATTGGGCTGGCTCCTGCGTCTCTTTCATGTGTTAGATTAGATAATAAGTTTATTAACGTAAAACAAATGAATCGAGATTACTGGACGAATAAAACTAAATCTAGCGAAAGTTATGGGATTGTACAGAAATGGTGATATTTAGTGGCTTTGACTCAAAGTTGGAAGGAAATTGGTAACATTGGCAAAGCTTCGCTTCTGGCTGTATGTCAGCTTATGAAGTCAAGTAAAAAAACAAGGGAACATTTTTTTCAGGAGCGTCTATAAAACTGAAGCTATCAAAATTCACATATCTGAAATAAGAGACCTCTTCGTGTCCGTTTATTCATGCAGTTAATTGCTTCTTTTAAAAATGTCATAAAATGCCTTTTTTTATAACCTGAGTATTGTAAAATACACAGTGAACAATTATCAGGCCTAACTCACTGTTACAAAACCCAATTGATTATATAGAGGACACAATTCGCGATGAAATTTTCTGCAAATGCAAAATGCATAATTCAATTAATGAAATACGGGGCGCGTATGAGAAGGTAGGAAAGAGGTAGAATTTGTGTTCAGCTGCTCTTTTGTTTAAAAGCTAATTCCATTTCCCAAATTTCCTATCAAGAGAAACTTGATAATTGTTATTAAACTCAATAGCAACTCGGTGTCATTATTTGTTGTAGTTGATAAGATTTTATTCACAGTAAAATTGGTTGATTTATTCTTAGTGACCTGCTATATCTGGCAGTGTTTGACATAGAAATGGCTTTTTTTTTTTTCATTGTTGACAAAGTACAAGAGCTATTGCTCACTATCAAATGTCAGCACAGTCCTCTTTCCAACAACACCAGGTAGACAAAGACAATCTGTATTTGGAAGCTTCCAGAAATATGTACCTTCCCTTATCACTATTTTCTCTAGGCTGTACTTCTTACACCTAATTTCCATTTCTCTCATCCAGCTCCTATTTTCTTTAAAATCTAGTTTTTCTGCATGCTTCCTCAAAAGCTCCTTTCAGTCTGCCATCCTTTGCTCTTTCTCCTTCATTCCCACGTGCATAGAGTTTCCAGCCTAAAAAAGACGACTATCTTGGATTTTGCTCGTGCTTTGTGCTTGTTTTAGTTTTTTATTTTACACTGAGTTTAGTCATCAGTCTTTTCTTTTACCAATATAAATAATTATCATGAAGCCACAAAAACGGCCGCATGTGTTAAAGCCAAGTCGGTATCCACATTTTTTGAAAAGTCAGGCTCTTTGGAACATATTCAGCAAAACACTTAGAGTCCTCAAGAAGACAATCTGTGAGTGCCTTGAAGCCCACTTCTGTGATATACAATACTAAATCATAGCAACCAGTACTTAAACTGATATCCTTTCACAGACAGGAAACCATCACAGGATGAAACTGTCATACTTGGCTGCTAATTAGCTAACTTTTGGAGTAGTGTAATTTGAGAGTAATAATAGAATAAGAGGTCTCTTTCAGTACTCCTGAGTGATGTATTGACTTGAAGTTGTGCCACTGGCCTCACCACATGCTTTGGAAATGTATTCAGAACAGTCTTGTCGAGAACCAATACTGTGTTTATACCATACTAATGAATTATTTATTAATAGTAAGTCTACAAGATCCCTGGCCCAACAACCAGAGTCCTTATTCATCCATGGATTCAAACTCTGTAGGATTTTTCTGGGTCGATATCTTTACCATATGTCAGGCATCTTATTCTCTATGATATGGTCCTTCTATATTAATCTAGTATCATACCTAACATCTTTAGAAGTCTATTTTAAGAGGCCAGTCTCCCTTATACTCAGTGGAGAGAGTTAGGCTCTTCCCAAATTTAATTGTGGGCCACGAAATTAGGCTCCTGCTTTGAATGGCTGTCTGGGAAAAAACCTATGTCCATCTGCAAATAAAAAGGAGGGTCATTGGCCCTTGTTAGTTACTACTGTGAATATCAACCTTAATCCTTACTCTGGTCTTGTAACTGTACGTTATGCAAAATAACGTATAGATTTAAATGATATTTACTTTCCATTAATGTGCCTGCGAGACCATATTACATGCCTGATTTCCCTCCCTGGACAGGGGGTCTGTGGCTTTTTTCCTACTACCAGCAAGGGAACACCTGGGTGGAGGATGGACTCAACCTCCTTAACACCATCTTAATGTTTAAACCAGTTCCTCCGTTTTGACCGCTCAGAGTGAGGCTTTCAAGACGGCTTTTCTTTAACTAAAACTACAAAATATATCATGACAAGGAGTGCTTTAATGAATTTATCCAGTTGACTTTCAACTCTGTTTTAATATGCTACTGATATGTCTTAATTTGTGGATGGAGAAAATTATGAGACCTATAAGTCAAATGAGAGAGCGGATAAGCACTCCAAACTGACAATTTGATTAATATGAATTGGTACAAGTCTAGTTTAGTACTTCATTAGTTCATGTCAGCAATGATAAAAAACAACATTAATGATGATACAGAAATGCTGAACTTTTAAAGTTCTAACCCAAGTGTTCTTGTACATGCTGCAAAACAGCCTTGTTGACCCTCAAACACTCGCTGTGGTGTTAGACAAAGAGGGAACGTAAAAGAAGAAACTTGGAAAGAATGAAGAATGTTTAGTTGGGATGGGTGTCTATAAATTGAGTGAGGTTTTCAGAAACCCTGATGATATTATAATTCTTAGTTTTTAGTGACAAAAAAATCACTAGTTTTGGTAAGCTGGTACCAGATACATGTGCTGTAATCATATCTCTGGGTCTTTGAAAAAGAGTGAGTTCCCTCAAAGACTGGGAAGTAGCCCAAGGACTGAAAGAAAAAAGTTCAGCATGTGAGAGTCTTGGTCCCAAGTCCATGGTTCCTGTGAAGAGAAAATTCCTATCACCAGGGCCTGATGGCATCACATTTGGGGAGAAACCTAAGGAGCAATCAATCAACTAATTACAGCTTAGATTATGAAGTGGTCTGTGTGTCAGGACTAATACTCTGAAATGGATCTGTTGGCACAGTGGCAACAATTACAGAATAGTGTGTAGGAGGTAAGAAGCTTCTTTATTGCTTTCACATATTGAGATACATAGGGTTTGAGAATCCAAGCTGATTTATAAAGAAATTCAACTGTGGACTATTACTCTAGCAGAATGATAAGAGTGTGGAAGACAATGGCAAACTTTGTACATGAGAGAAATACATGTGAGGATTACTATGGCAGGAGCTGGATTTCCGTGTTGACAGTGTCGGCATTCATCTTTTCACCATGACTGTGCTGGGTCTGGATGTTGCAGAGACATTCAGATGCAGATATCGGTCAAAGAGACAGTTCACAAAGGATTAAATGAGAAGAAAAAGAAACTTGTCCCATAAAAATTACATTGGAAAGATTGCCTCCCATGTTCCTTGGGGGAAGAGAGCTCCCACACATGTATTATAATTTCTTCATTTCCATCTTCTAGAACCCTTCCGAGGACATCTTATCAATCTCCACACAGTCCCACCACTGAAGTTCAGTCCACACTGAAGGTCACTGATAAGAGTGACCAAATGTGAGCCTTCATTTCCCAAGGAGATACAATAATAACAACAATTTGTCCTTTTTGCCCAGGACCCAGTTCCCGTGACTGGCTCTACGGGGAGGGACTCCTTGTGTCTTCACGGGGCTCTGCTCAGGCCACCGGTTCTCCGCAGGGTGACAGGGATGTCACTGGGGTAGGATGTCCTGGCAAGGACTGGTACTGGTGAACACACTGAGATCAAGCTGAGATCAACACACTCACAGGTTTATCTCCAAGGTCTTGTATCAATGCTCCTCAGCCTGTCGAAGTGCTGGAAATAAAACAAACGTGAGCAGCCGAATAATTGATGCATAAAAAAATCTAATGCTGTTGACTTCGAAGACACAACCCGCCGATTTCAGTGGGCTGATCCTTAATTCCAAGCTGATTATAAGGTAATAATCCCCTGTTCTCGGAGAGGACTTCAGCTCAAAACCTGAAAATCTAAACTTCAGAGTTTATTGCCGACTTTTCTGCTTGCAGGTTTATTTTACGAGGGAGACATTCTTTTTTTTTTGCCAAATGCTTTTCCTTATGTGCTACTGTACTAACTATTTAAAGTAAATCCATCTTATATATGGAGACACTTTAGAGTAGGGTTTTTTGGGTAATTTTTTTTTTTTTAAATCGGGGCACTATTACCTTACTTGGTATAACAAAAATAAACCAAAGGTTTTTCTTCCGGGAACCAACTTCACTATGCTTAGAGATATATAAAGGGATAGCCTCAGGCTTTTATGATGTAGAAGTAAAAATTAATAGCTAAGTGGTATGTTATACTTTGTCTAAAAAAGCTCATTTAATTTTATGGCGTGGGGTTTGCATCTGTTTTCTTTTTTCCAACGATATTTTACAAAGGTTTGGGCCACAGCTTTCAAAGTCACTTATATAACACAAAAAAGACTTTAAAAACACGTAAAGAGCTATTGTGGAAAAAGAATAATGAATTTCCTCATGTTCTCCAGTAAGCATCCTGTGTGTTATTGGGAGATCCTTCATCATAGAGGGTGGTCCACTGGTAATGTACAAAAAAAGGATAGTGTACAAAAATTAAATTATTATTTGACCCCACATCATTATATGCCACATAACTAATTAAAGCACACTTTAACAATGTACTCTTAATGTGCCGTCTGTTACTTGCATGACTCACTCATCTTCCGCAAAGAATAAGTGATTTGTGTGAGACGGGAGTTGCTGAGGATGTTTTTTGGGGCTAGCAATTGCTGTCATTGCTATGTTAAATCACAGGCCCGAGCCTGGGATAGAAAGAGACAGGCTTATCGCGAGCCAGGAAAACAGCACCACAGGACTGATAGCTCTGACTTGGGGCCTTGTTTCAGAAGTTATGACTCAGTGCGAGCAGCCAAGGCTCCTCAGCCTTCCCCGCTTCCCTCCAAAGCAGCCATTAAGAGCCCTAATGTTCAGGTTGCGTGCCTCCCTCTGATTATTTTTGGGAAGTTGATCACAGCAAGCCTTTTTTTTTTTTTTTTTCCCCCCTAATAAGCATTCATCTTCATTTACTGGATGAAGGGAGCTCTCAGTGAAAGCTCTATACATGGGGCAGGATAATGGCAATTTCTGCCAAGCTCTGTAACTGTATGGGTGCACGGACTGTGAGCTGCTCTTGTCTTTCTTTGAGTCGTAAAGTAAAAAGCACATGTCATAATATCTCTCCCGGATACAAGTACCGGCAAATTATACTTACGGATCATAATTTGGCAACGGATGGAGCTCTTTGGTCTAAATCTGCAACTAGTGCTGATCAAACTCTGTCACACAAGTACATAGAACATACAGGAGCGAATTACCAAATACCAAAGCTTTAGAAACTGCAGAAGATTAATTTCTTTTTTTGTTGGCACTCTTTCCCATACTGCCTCATTCTTACAGCCAGATTTCTTTAGCAGCATGCGTCCAACTTGACAAGGCAAGCAGGGAGAACATACATTATACTTAACACATTGCAAAAGTGACCTTAGATAACTTGTATATGCTTAATAGCGTTATTGTTTAAAACTCTAGGCGTGCTAGTGCTCCTTGGAAATCGTGAGAATGAGTTTTATTTTCCTCATTTGCCATGAAGTCTTGATTTTCAATTCAGCTGTATTGTCAGATAACTGAATTTAAAAGCTTACTAGTGCAGGACTGAATGTTGGCTATCTGAGCATGAAACCAGCACAATTTTGAGAGAGAGAGATAATAGATGAGGAGATTAAATTCCATTTTTCAAAGGGGTAGGAAAGTTTTTCTGAATTTATCCAAGGGATATTTTAGGCCAACATTGTGAGTACACCACTTAGCACGTATCATATAAGCTGATACCTATTTATTTACGTATGAGAATATGTACCTATTCTAAAGCAAAAGCAAATGGATTGTCAAGATGATTAGAGAGTTAAACACAGCTGACGAACCCAGGACTAAAATTGTAAATATTTCCCCGAACTCTGTCCCTCGAGAGTACGAGTCACCAGTTGGTTCGTACACACTGAAATAATCGGATATATGTCAGAGCAGATGGTACGGTTTGAAGGACAACAATCCGAGGCATTAGGCACGCTGACATCTGCCAGCCCGATTGTGAAAATATTAAAAAAGGCTAATGGTCAGAACGAGGACCCAATTGGTACTGAGGTCCTGCTGAATCTAAAACCAAATTCAGTTTTCTAGCAAGTTATTTACTAACACCAAACGTCTCCTGATCAATAGAAAGTAAGGTCTCTGCGTACCACCTTATGGGGATTAAAAAAATATGCAGCCATGCAAAAGAATGTCAATAGAACGTAATCTCCCCCTCTCTCATCGCCCACCTGCAAACAAACTCACTCCAGAAACTTGAGGAGTCCAAACTGGTTAAAACATGAACACAGTTGTTTCCACATAGGGACAGGATCTACCATTTTTAAACGGAAACGTCTTTGTTTCGTCCTCTAGAAATTTGCAAGTTTTGCTTACATTTTTCTTCCCCCAGAAATAAACTTTGTGTTTTTATTTTGCTACCTGCTGTTTTCTTCTCTCCCTTTCCATTTTTTGCCATGGAAAATAGACTCAAGAAAGGAAATAAAGAAATATTCTCATGACAGGGCAAAGTACCGCAGCTGAAAATGATTTTTCCCTTCCATGTCTGTTGCATAGTTTGTGTATGCTCTTCTTACAAAAACAGGAGGAGGAGATAGGAAACTTTCACGAGACACCTAATTATATGAAGGATGTAACTTTCTCATTAAAAAAATAAAACCAAAAAGAACAAAAAAAAACCCCAAACCTTGTCAAACATTTTGACTAGATGAAATACTTAAATTCCTAGCCCCGTGGTCAGTCTTGTCCTCCTTTTGTCCAGGGTCAATGTCTTTATATTGTGCCCTTCTCTTCCAAATTCTAATATGGGTTTTTCCCGTTTCATTTTTCTCTGGAGGTTTCCATACTGATGCTATAGGCTGGATCAGGGGGGCATTTCAGCATAATTCTGCAGAATCTCCCCCAAGCTGGGCTTTGGCAGGGTCTGCAAGGTTGTCCCACACCAAAGTGTGGACTGCTTTCCTTTCAGGTAAAGCAAGTTCTGGAAGATGTGCTAGCTCCAAATGGGTAGTCAGAGAAGGAGATCGGCCCTGAGCCCATATAAAGGAAGAGAAAATCCTGAAATGCATATATTCCTTGCATCAAACCCTCAGTAGCAACTCCTGTGCTCTACAGATCTGCTCAAAATGTGTGGTGCTACTTGCTAAATTACCCAAACGTAATCTCTTAAAAGGGGACAATAAGTACTCTCCAAGTAGTATCTCCTAAATCCACCGCTGCTCTCGCTCTGCTCAGCACTTGGATATAAATTTGTCCAGTCAAGCAGAGACCAGGACAGGTGTTTAATCCAGTCTTGTAGTTTTCACACACTTCTCTCCTGCCAACGTCTTTTCATTGATAAAAAAAAATTGCAGAATGGTCTGCAAGCGTACAATGTGAAGACATCACTCTCTTCCTGCTCTTTCTTGATGAGTTTCTTGATATCTGTTACGGGTTATCATATGAGTCCACGTTGGCTTGCTGCGAAGCCTGAGAAAAAAACTCAACCCAATGCCGGTGCTAAAAGAAGTATGAGCCCATACCTTGCGCTTTTGCGTACCCAACTGCTGTTGGTACTTTTAACTTTATCCACACAGAGATATCCTGCTCTTCCCCACTTCCATTTCTGAAAGTGCAGGTGATGGCAGAGGTTACATTAATAGGAAGTAACCATAAGTAAGGAATTCCCAAATTAATTAGTAGTATTTTTTACTTGCAGTTCTCTCCATGTGTTTTGTCTCATCCAGTGCTTTTTCCACTACATCTTTCAGAAAGTTACAAGACTGAAAGACCAAACTGATATGAACTGGTTCGGAAAGTGCGTTTGAATTTCTGGCCACATGCCAGAATGTCATACTTCAGCAAAAACTGAGGGGAGGAGACAGAGGAATGAAAGTAGGACTAAATGTCTCATTAATTTTACAAAGACTCCTTTAGGAGGAGCCTATGATGGATAGTAGAAAAATCATACCGCAATAACACTCAGGGAACAATAACGTTTATAGAAGTTATGTGTACTGTGTTACAAAAACTGATGGAAATTAAACAACGGCTTCAGGTCAGTGTTTGGGATGAAAGAAGGCGGCATGAAATCATGGTCGCTTTCCAACACGTTCTTAAACCGGATACTGAGTAGGTTAGATGAATTGGGAGACGAGACTTTAGATGATCTGGAGTTAAACTCCTTAGCCCTCTGATAGCACTATACAAGTGTCACACAGGCTTGAATAAATGACGGTACTTTTCATTACATCGGATACCGGTCAATTCAGACTCATAAATGCCAAGATGACAAAGGGGATGAATCTTGGTTAAGTAATAAAGGGTTGAAATACAGCCATGGTGAGGCTGTGAGCAAATTCTTACGTACATTTAGCGGCACCAGGTGCCAATGACTCCTCTTGAGCTGTGATCAGCAGCATTAGAAAAGGCTGAAGGAAGAAGAGAAGGGAGTTTTCTGAAAGATGAAAGATGTGAAACAGAATGTTTTGGGGTGGTACAAGAGAAACAGGATTTAAAAGTCAATGTGCAGGACTGGTTACACCTGAAAATAACATGAAGGTGAGATATTGCTGAAAACAGAGAGGCTAGAATGCAAACCAAAAGCATATATATGCACAGCCATGGTCACTTTGAAGCAAGAATCAACCACTAGTCAGACGGGGGATTATTATGAGCCCAAGTTGGGCTTGATGGAAGAAATTGTCCTTGATAAGAATGACCAGCAATACTGTACTCCAAAGATCTGACAGAATGCCCCAAGATTAGAAGACATAATAGTAGATAAGTTGATGTATATTTGAAACTCTGTAAGAAGATAATCTTGATTCTTGCTGGTTTTTTACCATTTTGGGGAAGCAACAGGCACAGGGTGTTACAAATCAGTAGACTCTAGCATCTGTAAGCCATTGTTAGACTACACAGAGACTTACTTTATTGCTCAGTAAGACACTGACTGGCAGAGTTCTTCCAGGCCCTCTGGTTCGCAATCATTATGGAAAAGCATTCTAAGCCTAATGTGGGTGTTCTAGGCTTCAGCTTGCTAGCCTTCCCTCTTCTCTTCCTGACTTTTCTTCACACCTGGTTTCTTTCCCTGCTTTCTTGACAAAGGTGTCGTTGCTCACATCAACCAGATTATGAACTACTTGGACAATCTTCAAAGCTTGGCAGAACTGGTCTCCTTTGAAGAATAGACCATGGAGTAACTCTAAGTAGGTTCTGGCATCAGACATCTCACGATCTTACTGCCGAAGTTCACCGATATGTTATCAGATTGTTTAGCGAAACGAGGCTGTCTTTCACCCCAGCAAACGAGACATGGGTGGATATAGGCAATTTTTTGGGACCTCCTTGGGGGGTTTCTGTTTTAACCTATTCTGATAGTGATGCAGGAAAGAAATGAGCGCCATAGTGTACATAACAGATGTTTAATTGCACCTGGGGAAACATTCATTATGGGTATCATTCACACCATACTTTACCTGTTCCTCTGGTGTACACCTGTGTGTTAGTAGTGCACGTGGTGGTAATGTGAGAAACTCTCACTACCAGCCTTTTAAATTTTACTATGCCCTCTTTTTTAAAATGTGCTAAATTAGATACAGAAACAAAGAAACACACCTAAATAAACAAAGGAACATAAGGAATACGAGCAATGCCACACTGCCAGAAAGAGCAGGTGGAAATGTAAGTTTAAGGGCCATTAAAGCACTGCGAAATTTTTCAGTGTGTCACAATTACAGGAACACCTGGGTCAAATAAATTAGGACTAATCCATTGGGGGTGTTCTTTACAGTCTACTCTGGCCCCAGAATGGCTTGACCCTAACCTGTAATTCCGAACCAAAAAAAGAACAAATTACAAGGAAAAGCTTCCCAGTTCAGGTGGCTGTTGTCAAGGTAATCCATTGCTGTGTAAGAGACTGCAAAGGAGGCAGGGAAAGAAATGTCTCCGTGGGCCTTGAAGAGGAAATTCAGTATGTATACGTGTTTGGCTAGCATGTGAAGCTTGATAAAGGGCCTGTTTCTGATTGCCATTTAATTTCAGCCATAATGAAGGCAGCGCTGATGTGCAACTAGAGAAAAGTTTGGCTATGAGGGCTATTTTCTGAAAATTGTTCAAATACTAGGTCAAGTTTCCCAAGTTCCAAAGACTGAAAAGACATCCTGGTCGAGCTATACGTCTGTAGCTTTAAGGGAAAGCCCACAGGAACACCCCTTTCCCTTTGCTCCTTGGGAGGGAAAAGGAACTGGTGGACATAAACTGTCCCAGAAAGCAGTGAAAGCTGTGGGCTTTCTATTGATGCACCTCATATATTGGTCCCACCAGCAGGAACATCGCAACCTCCGAATTTCTTCCCATGCATTAGCTGACACTTCTCTTTTGGGTTCCTTTACCTTCATTTTATCCACCACAGCAGTGGAGCGGACTTCCCTTGGACCTAAAAGAGAGTCAGAGAAAGGTCAGAAACTGTTCTCCACTCCTGACCATTCTGCTAAAGATACTGTGTTTTCCTCTTTAGAAAAGCAATGATTAGTTAAGAGAACAGACAATCACCTCTCTACATTTTTCTCGTGCCACAGCCAAGAAATGTTCACTGTTGCAGGGATAATTATTTAAGGTCAAAAAGTTTGATTTAATTATAGGGTTAAAAATGGTTTAAAAGTAAAAAACAAATCTCAAGGTAGCTATATATATATTAACTCCTGCTGTAGTGGGTAATAACAGCTCCGACGACTACAGAACTGATACAATAGCGACCATCCTAGCACGTGCACACACAAATTAATCTTACCTAAAATAATAAAAAAGCCAAAGCAAACCACTTGCAAATCTCCTGTGAAGTCAGAAAGCAGACGCATATTGACAGGGAAGCGTGGAATGGTGCTTTCTTTGCTGAATAATATGCAACAGCCTTGACAAACAAATACGTGAATGCCTGGAAACACGTGGAACCTCATTTGCAAAGTTCTAATATATCTAAGGAAATTTGAAGAACATAAATTCAACCTTTTTAATAACTATGCCAGCACTTAAAACAAAGGAGCTTTTAAAACAAGAGTTCCTCCTTTTTACAAGGGTTCTCCTCCCTGTTGGACTTAGGCAGTAATATCTCTGCTTCTGAAAACAGAGCATCTAAAATTTATTATCCCAATCTACATGGAAGGAGTCCTAATACCACAAATAAACTGAATTGGAGTGCTTGGAGGACATTGATGAATGGCAGTTGAAATGAAAGAAAGAGAAGACCGGACCAAGTGAAACAGTATTAACATGTTCTTTACTTCAAGAAAACAACAAAAAAGCTGTTCTTAGCAGGATGTGATTATTATCTCTTTAGAAAGACCAGAATGTGAGTTTCCTTAAAATGTGGGCAAGGTTGTAGGATGGCCCATCCCCTTGAACAGAAGCAGAACCCAAAGTCGAATAATCCTCGTTTCAAAACACAGCCCTTTGAAGACGGGTGTTTCTGAAGGGATGAACAGTTGAAGATGAGCTCAGGGATCACAAACTGAATCCATAAAGGCTCTAAATGGCACGTCAGGAAGCTGAGCCCTGCATTTATCTAATGTCAAGTCTTTCAGAAGTTCATACAATTGCAGGTAGAAATCCACCCATTTTTACTGGAAATACAAAGAAACATCAACGTCCTGATCTAAAAAGCTTCCCGTGTTGTATTTCCAGCAGCTGTCTTAAATATGGTGCTGTTAGGTGTATCCTGCCAGTAGAAGACAAATCTATTTTGATTTCTGGACAGTACTTGTCTAGACCATAATTGACATGGTTTTGCAACAGTTTAAATTTTCATGAGGTTTTATAATTACCAAAATTTAGGCAATGAATATATTTACATATGTTCGGTACCTACAATAAATGAATCTGAACTGGAATATGAACACTTGTAGAAGGCAGAAGATGGTACATCAGCTTTATAAGCTTTACCTCAAGGTTAAAAGAAAACATTTTCAAGACACAGGATTTCAATGTGACCCATATGTAGAAATTCTTGCAACATTAGAAATTGAAACGATGTTAGAGTAAGGAACTGCACATAAAAGGACAGTTTTACATACAATGGGATTGTAACGCCATTGGATTTGCTGTAATTTTGGAATTTGCAAAGAAATATTTTGTTGTAAAGTAGACAGAATTTCCATTTTAACTTTGATGCATAAATCGATTCATGTGTATTTTTACATGTTCACAAGAAAACAGCCAGATTTTGTTGTAACATTGTCATAAAGTCATCTGAGAATCCTTATGAAGTGGGCACATTTAATCTGAAGGAGTTTCCCAGTAAAAACTTGACTCTAAATATTTGGCATAGCATTCCAGGAATAAACCCACAACGATAAATGAATTTGCATAAAATTTAGTACAGATAACAGACATACTGCTCATCTCTCGCATAGTTTCCCTACTACTGTTGTTTCTAGTACCTTTCCTTATAGGGTTTGCGTCTAGAAAGAAAAGTAAATCCTGACTCACGTTTCTCAGCGACAGAGACATTTTCTACAAGTCCCAGCGTCAGTAAACCGCAATCAAGACCCTCTCGTTCAAAACATACCTTTTTTTTTTTAGTTATGAATGGAGATGCTAGGCTTTCTGTGAGAGCTCTGCTACATGTCGGTACTTTCCATTCTTTTAAAGAGAAACTCGGGCTTCTTGGAAGGCATTAAAAATTTCAGCCACCTAGAGCTGGAATGGCAGAGCAAACCATCTTAACGCTTTGTTAACAAACAGCTTTTGGCAATAGCACATCCTTTGATCTCGGCGTTTGCAACTGGGAGGTTACTCGCGTTGACTGGGGAATGATCAGATGGCAGGAAAAAGATTAAGGCAAGAACAGAAACTCTGCAGAGTTTTAGATCCAGTGGATTTGACTCAAAAAGTGCCTTGCGAATGCAGAGACTGACTCCTTAACTGCTCTTGATGTCACCTTAATGAGGCTCTGCTGCCCTGAGCAAACCACGCTGATTTACAGCAGCTGTCAGAACAGCCCATCACTTCTATTTCTGTGAATTGTGCATATACAGTAAGTTCATGTTTTTCTTTATGTTCACTGAGTGCTTAGTTCTAGTGGAGGGAGGGAATTTTGAGGCATTTTGGCAAGGGCCAAATTAAATTTCTTTTTCTGAGCAGAGTCTATTTGTGCTGGCCAGAGTAGATGTGACGCTGAAGGAAGCAGATCTCTCTTAGGTTCCTCGGCTGCAACGGGTACCAAGTGTGAAAACCCAAGCAAATGAAGCAGACCCATATGAAAAGTTGGTGCAAGTCCCATCGAATTGAAAGCCACGAGACATACAGACAGACAGTTTAAGATCTGAGTCTAAACAACTTGATGTTTTAACACCCTTTCAGTTATTTTGGCAAAGAAGACTAGTTATGAAATTGTAGGACACGGGTTTTGGGAACTACATGCCCCGCCGCGCAGAACTGGAGCGTTTCTGATGGATATGAAAAAGGATGAAAATGCAGAATGTGGGAGCTTAGTTTCAGGCCAAAGGGCCAACCTTGCCATGGTTGAAAGCATTTGAGGTAGGGTGCTGCCAAGTGGGAGAAGGAAACAGGGGCTGAGCAACCGTTTCTGAAATGAGTGAGGAAGAAGGGTGTTAGCGTAGGAGAAATTTGAAGCCAAGACCTGCTAATACAGGAAATTCACATAGGACCTGAAAAAAACCCCGTAGTAGGAACAAAGCTGTGTTAATTGAAAGTGGATAGTCACAATGAGGAAACTGTGTTTTGTCATAAAGACCAAAACCCAGACCAAGCCAACGGCAGAGCACTGGGCAGTGGCAAAGGAGTTGACATAGACTTTGGCTGCCTGCTAAAAAGGTGTTCTTGCCTAACCCACTGTCCTCGTTTTTTTAAAAAAGCCTTTCTAGGGCTATTCTACAGCAAGGCGCAGAGTCTTTTCTTTTGCTGTAAAGGTAATGATAATCCCTGAGAGTGGGCCACAGTTTAGTGAGTGTGAGTTTCAATCGTTTGCAATGAAATGCAGACTTACGTGTTTCCTCGTTGCCAATACACTCAAAGTGGTGGATCAAAAAAATCAGGTGGCTGCTGGTAAATGCTGGGAAGCCTACTATGAAGTCTGTCAAGTTATAACTGTTAGATTATAAATGCACCGATGGAATATGATTGTTAACACATTGTTTAATGGATAATAAAAATGTTGGTACTCCCAGAAACTATTGTGAAAATTAATGGAGACTTGCAGATATTTAAAGAGTGTCTAGAAAAAACAAAATGCTGGTAAAACCAGCTTCATGTTTTATATGCATACACCTGTGAATTTATTTATTATTTTGGCTGTTGAGTTTAATATTTGCAAAGGCTACAGTTTTAGTTTAAATGAGAGTTAAGTGTTCTTGCAGGCCTTGTAGCCAGATGTGTAGGTATGAGTTCACCTACAGCAATAAGTTGTTGGAGCTTGAAAGGGATTGAATGAGTGGGATGAAGAAGACCAAAGGACCGAGTTCAGTCGTAAAGAAGATTTTTATCTCCTCTCCTGGTCCTTTTCCATGCCACTGTGGCCATCCCTAAGCTGATTCCTCAGCTGTGGAGTGGTCCCTTGCAGGCAGTTGCAGGCGCCAAGGAGAAAGATGAGGAGCTGCAGAAAGGAAAGGAATTATGTGAGCTCCAAGTCCCTGCTGGCTCTGGCGAGAAGGAATAGGCCTGAAATGCAGCCAGGAAGAGCCATTCCCAATCACTAGGTAGTGAGTTTGGGGCAGTTAATCACCAAAAAAATGATTGTCTGGGGGAGTCTGGGGTATCCCAGCTCTGGAGGGTCTTTAGGTACCAGCCAAACAAACGTTCTCAGGAATAACCCAGCTAGAGCTGATCGTATCCTGGGGCAAGAGATAGACCAGATGACTTCTTAAGTCCCCTTCCCAGTCTATTTTTCTGCAGCTGTAACTCTGACCCGTCCCTTGTACAGACGGTATCTGCTGCAGTGCTGGCTATAAAGCAATAACACCCAATTTGCCAGCGCTGAAGAGGTCCATCATTCCTTATTCTAGCCGATGCAACAAGACCAGAAACCAACTTTTTTATTTAATCTGTGT
This sequence comes from Rissa tridactyla, assembly GCF_028500815.1. NCBI lineage: Eukaryota > Metazoa > Chordata > Aves > Charadriiformes > Laridae > Rissa > Rissa tridactyla. The sequence continues at coordinate 1,481,363 of NC_071470.1, forward strand.
ACACGAATCCCACTAACAACAATAACTTCCAGCAGAACGTCATGTGTCTACTAAGGGACAAGAATGGGTCTCTAAGCATTTTTTACATTAATGTATTTTCACACAGTCTTTTCTCCCAAAATTGACATGGTAAAAAACCCGATAGATACAAATAATAATGTTTGTTCAGAAAGGCAGGCAATAAACCTTTAACAAACAATGTCACTGTAACCCTTAAATAGTAATTGTACTGCCTAAGGCATCTGATAAAGGATTCAGTGTTCCTGCTATATTGTGTCAGGCAGATGCATCAATCAAACTCCATAATGGACTAAATTGGGAAATAGGGTACTGGGAATAAACAGTTCTAAAAAGAGGTGAAACTTTGTGACAAGCAGCCTTAACAGAGCAATCTTGATTCTAAACATAGAAGCAATTTTAGGGCTTCTCTGGAGGCAAAGGACAATTACTGCCTAAACAAATAAACTAGTGTCTCACTACCTCGGGCATTCACTAAAGTTAGTTTGAAACACAGTTTTGAGACCTGACTAGCGGGGTTTCAGGGACGTTGTAGCTTGACCCATTAACTTTCATTGAACTGTATATGGACATCCTTTTAGATAATCCATAAACTAAACTGGAACAGAATGAGAAAACTGGAATGTGTTATGGTTTTAGCACCAATTCTGCTGCCAACAAAAATAACTCGGTCTTAACTAAGATTGAGCATATGTCAGGCTCTGAATTTGAATCCGCATGCACGCTGCACACTTACGGTTCTGAAGTTCAATAAAAGACCTGAACTTCAGCTTCTATTTGGAGTGTTTATTTAAATCTGTATGGCAAGCTGGCAGCAAATTTGACTGTTGAAAAAAAAATAATTAGAAAAAAGGGCTTATCTGGCCATTTAAACAGTATTGTGATGAGCGCGTCAGTGCCTTGTAGGTGAGCGTGGAGTCCAGAGCCTGCGGATTCGTGCTTGCGCTCCTACATGCACCATGTGTGGAATGGTATCACGCTACCACAGAGGAAAAAAAGAGTTTCCCGAGAGTTTTTCCTCCAGGAACAGTGGTTATTCAGACTCTGAGAACAATTTTAAATGTCACAAGGATTTAGGTTTCTCTGAAATAGTTTAGCCTCTGTTATAGCTCGTCGTTGAATTTTACTCCCAAGATTAGCCGACGAGGTTTTCTGTAAGGAGTAGCTGAGCTACAAAACTCAAATAGGCTGTTTATGTGAATATAATCAGCATGGTCCTCATGGCACTATGATTTTAATGAAGTCTTGAAGCTCATGCTTAGTCTTATTTGTGCTGCATCACCATCCTGTGACATTCCATCTAATGCGATTTAACTTTGGATGCAAAGTTACACCAGCGCGTATTGCGGAGCAACCGCAGTGCTTTTGATGCGGCATCACTTTACTCCTGGGGTAAGATTTGGTGCCTTTGCACCTGAGAACAACCCGGCTGATAAACGGCTGCTCAGTTCTGATGTTGTTCTTCATCAGAAGAATTTAAAATAGCTCCTGAAGTCCTCACGTGGAGCCCTGTTTCAGCGGTTACATCTGCCTGAAGAGATGCTGCCCAGTCTCGTTGTTATACCATTTCCCATGCAGATGGTGTTAGGATTTGTGTGCACAAACATAAATACGGAGGGAAAAATGGCACGTCACCTTCCCTCTCTACCAACCCGAGTGTGGGTAGGTTGCTTCTAGTAAGTCAATTTTATTAGTCTTTGGGTTTTTCTGGTTTCTTGTTTGCTAATCCAAGTGCAATGGTGTTTTCTTGGAGGTTTTCTTCTTCCTTCTCTGTGTTTGTTTTGGCATTGGTACCATGAATTTTTTATTTAGTTTTCTTAGCTACTTCCAGTGTTTCTTCTGCCAATCAGTAGAGGCGCTTCTATGTCTTACTGTCACTGTGTCATTGTGGTATTTTGTGTAATTCAAGGAATGCAAGTTTCCTTTTTTTTTCCTATTTTATTCACTTCCTTTTTATTTTCTGGTTTGACTGGTTTTATTTTCTTACTAGTGTTGCTCTGACGCTTCAGATCTACATCTCCCTACCGCTCCTTCTTCCTGTACATCTGATCATACTTTGTCTTTGTTTTGACAGCATAGAATATACTAACACGACTAGGCTGGGGGGACATCATTTATAGGAATGAGCACCCTTTCTGTACACATTCCTGTTGGATTTCCATTGAGTGAGTACACCTGTTCTTCTTAAAAAAAAAAAAAAAAAGAATAAAAAATATTACATGCTGCTGTTTCCATTTTTTCAACTCTAGGAAAAACCCACCCAACCCATCTAAAACTGGAAAGGATGGCACTGTACTAGAATTACCAATTACCAAGAACTACAATACTCTAAGGCTGGAAAAAGCACCCATACTAGATCAAAACAAGATCCACGTAATGCCATATTCTGCCTCCAATGGTGACCAAACCCAGAACCCTGAGAAGAGTGTGAAGATGGGCAAATCTAGGTGATACTTCCCCCAAGGACTTTCTCCGTCATTTGTGGCTTACCGAGCAACTCAGTTCAAAAGATTTACAATTTGTAGTAGAGGGGAAATCCAAGTTTTCACACAAAAATTATCCAGTATTCCATGCAATTTTTTCCATGTTGTTATAAAAAATGTCTTTTAGTGCACTTCTGATATAATCGCCTATATTTAATTTTGCTATAAACACAAAAAGAGAAAAGCCAGCAATGCAAGGTAATTTATCTGTAGACTAAACCACCGTTTACTTTAATAATCTATACATAGGATGTGTTCTAAACTCCATTAGTTATAGATGATAAAAGCTTTTGTTAGACAAAGTTTTGTTAGATTAGAAAGTAGATTTGAACGGTTTGGAGCTATTTCAAAAATTAAGTTTTCACAAGCTGTTTTGACATTTCTTCTCACGGGGTTCGAAGGTACAAAGGCACGTTGCAACTGGAAAGGGAAAAAAAGTTTACCTCGTCTGTAACCTTATGAGTTCTTAAGGTGTTTTTAAGGGAAATTAGGCTGGGTCTAATTTTATTCCTTGGAGTTTGATCTTCCCTAGCGTTGCTTATTTGGTTGCAATACAGAGAACTCTTAAAGATCTCTGTGAATAGGTAGCAGCATTGCATTCCTCCCCTACATAGACCTTGTCTTTCCATCTATGAGGACAGTATCTAATATTGTACTACCGTCCTGAGAGGTGTTATTGCTGCAGGCCAAAAAGTCTTCTATTATTCGGAGAGGGTAGAGCTAAGGAATACACTGTGAATTTAAAAGTTGGTTTTGGTGTGAATTTTGCTAAAGCCTTCATACATCTGATGTGCGCTGATTCTTCTGATCAATCACTAAATCGATCTGGCATGAAGGTGGTTCACATTTCCACCTCACCATGATCAGTTAAATCAAGCAGTCTGTGAAACCCTGTGGCAAAACCATTGTCAGTGCCCGACTGATAAAGCATTTAACGAGTCAGTTACTGGAGAAAAACTGGATAATAGTATATAAATCAAGCACAATATTTTGGCCTGAAAATACTCAATGGGATTAAGTTACATTACTTTTTTTTTTCTTTTTGAAAAATAACACGATTAAAGCGATTTTGACAAAGATTAAACAGAAAAACAAGAACTTTATCTCAAGCATTATAATGCGTCTTCACACTTTATTTCAGAAGTATTAGGACTATGTAATGTACATATTTTTTTACAGTTGAATCCTGTAGTTTTTCTTACAATCTTTTGTTCTTGCAAATCTTGCAGTGGCTGCTAAGTGAAGCAGTAAATTACATTCATGCATTCAATGCATTTATTTGAAGCTTTTTCATCTACCATTTTTCTTTAAATCTCTGTTGTAATTTCTGAAACTCTTCCAAACAACTCCTGACAAGTCCTGAATATCATTAGCTCGATCACTCTGTTTTTTACTCGTTTTTTAAACTAGAATTCTGATGACTGGTCTCACACATTAGTGTGAATCTGCCCATCATAATCAATGAATTGTAGTTTATTTGCTTAGTTGATCAGGAGTCACATTTCACAAAGAAACTGGAAGATGTCCCTGCCCATGGCAGGGGTGTTGGACGAGACGGCCTTTAAAGGTCCCTTCCAACCCAAACCATTCTGTGATTCTGTGACTTCAGGGAGGTTTTCTCTTTTTGCAATCATTACTATTTTAATCTGTCTACCAAAGACAGTGAAGTTTAGGGAACACCTCCACCTCTATCTGCAGCTACCAAGTTAGCTATGGAATGGAAGGGACATGGGCAGGGACACCTCCCACCAGCCCAGGTTGCTCCAAGCCCCGTCCAACCTGGCCTTGAACCCCTCCAGGGATGGGGCAGCCACAGCTTCTCTGGGCACCCTGGGCCAGGGGCTCACCGCCCTCACAGCCAAGAATTTCTGCCTCAGATCTCATCTCAGTCTCCCCTCTGTCAGTGGAAAACCCTTCCCCCTCGTCCCACGGCTCCCCTCCCTGCTCCAGAGTCCCTCCCCAGCTTTCCTGGAGCCCCTTGAGGGCCTGGAAGGGGCTGGAAGGTCTCCCCGGAGCCTTCTCTTCTCCAGGCTGAACCCCCCCAGCTCTCCCAGCCTGTCAGGGCAGTACATGGGCTCGGGGACACCAGGGCAGGGCCTGACAGCCAGAAGCAGAGCAGCCAGGGGACACTGGGGCAGCCCCAGCCCTGGACATTGGGCATCTCTATGGGGACAGGGACAGGCTTAGGCCTGGGGGGGACATGGAGACCGACACCGCTGTGGTGTTGCTGGGACAGGGACTGAGGGCCCTGGAGGCCTGAAATGGGGTCCTGGTCCCTGGGCAGGTGGGAAGAGGGCCCGGGGACGCCGGCAAGGGACAGTCTGGGCTGTTGGACTCCTCAGGGGCATTATGACAATTATTACAATTTAGTCCCCCTCAGGGACAAAAAGAGAATTATGGTGCCCCTTATCCCTGCTGGAATTCACTTCACATCCCTGGCCCTTCACATCAAATCCTCCTTCTATTCAACAACTTCTTCCTCTTTTCTGCTGTCCTTGTCCTGCTGCCTTCTCAACTACACCCAGTTTCTAGCTGCTGTCCTTCTTTTCTCCCTTTTCTTGCTCCCTTCTTCCCCATTTTTATCTGGTCATCGTGCCCCTTTCTTTCATTTTCTCCTCTCCCACCCCAGGTCCCCATAAATGGTGCCAGAGGAAGCCCCCACGGGATTTGGGAAGTCAAAGTAGGAGCACTGACGATACATGCTCACTCGCTTTTGGTGATCTTCAGTCTTTTTTGATCCCCTAAACATTTTCCACCCATTGCACAGACAGACCTGGCTAAGAACTTTAATGCCGTTGTCAAATAGGTGGTTTTTCTCAATTTACTCATCTCTTACAAATTACTCAAGGCACAGTCACTCCTCCGTCAACTTTTGTGGAGAGGCTTTTCCCTCTCAGGCCATCTTCATGTTAGCAAGAAGCAGGATCAAACGGGACCAAAGTGTTTAAGGCAAATGCTGCCTGTGCCAGTTTACTTCAGGCTGACTCTGACCTTGGAGGTGAGGAGAGCCCTGAAAAGTTGGGAACCCCTCCTCTGAGGAAGCACAGGCACTTCCCTTCATCCATTGTAATGGATCGTGCCACCTTCAAACCCTCTGCCTTCATTGTAAGGGTAAAAAAAAAGCTTAAAACATTAGCCGTTCAATGTTTGTTCAGCGGCGGGAGGAGAAAGCACCCCATTCCTGTGTCCTCCCATTCAGCTGAGGGTTAAGAACCCTACAATTTCTCCTGAACCCCAGGTCAAGAAGGGAACAGAAAACACTGCCTTCTGCCCTGACGAGGCAGAGATTGGGGGTGGAGGTGTTAATTGAAGGCAGGCAGAGCGGGAATTAGGGCAAGCCCTTGAGAGGGCTCATAGGGCTGTGCTCTGGGGTGGGAAAGGGATTTCTCACCTCTGCCTCATCCCAGCTCTCACCGTCTGCTCTTGCTTTCTGGACACCTGACTGGAGTCTCTGAGGTCCCTTGCGCTGAAGTGGTAAGTGCTCACCACTGCTCCGGGAGCCGATGGGAGTGTGTCTTTGATAGGACAAGCTCCAGTGAATGTTGCTTTTTCTACCTTAAAAATGGGGAAAACTTCAGCTAGGTCACTCGCATATGCAGCAGCTCCCTATACGTTTTTCTTAAAATCAAATTCCTGATACCAGTTTAGACAGCCAGCCACGATACCTTAAAGGAACTGTATTTTGATTTTTTTTTTCCCTGCTTGCTCAACTGCTCTTTACAGGCTGAATTTTCCAGCCAGGCTGTGTGTTCTTCTCCCCAGTAATTGGGGACTGAATAATAACCCAACCTCTTCTTGCTGCTGTTGTTTTGCTCAGAAAGCCCGTGATGCAGGGGAAGACGGGAGTATTAAGATTATGAACTACAGCTGCCTGAGGTAGTACGGTAGTATTTCATTACTGAAGTATTGTAATTGTGAGCCAAAATATTTCAGATTTTGTTTACTTTTGAAGTTGAAATTTTCCACTGTTTAATTTCCCTAAATAGCCTTAATGCTGTGCAGTCTGAAAATGGTCCTAGATATCTTACACTGGACGTCCAAAATTAATGAAGCTGTTTTTCTAAGTCTCTCCATGTTACTGGTCTTAACAATAGACACAATAATAGAACGTCACCATTAAGAAGAGTTGCGAAATTAAATTAATGTTAAAGCATGTGATACTAGAGTATAAACTCTGTGAAAAACTGTTGTAAAAGTAGGAATGCATGCAAATAGGATTGCTGGGGGATCATAATTCTGGAGTTAAACAGGATTTTGGTTGGAATCGATGTAGGTATTTAATTTGCTAAAACTTTTTGTTCATATGACAGACATAAGGATTTTGTGAAGCTGCTCTAAGAGCATTGCAAATTGAATGCAACTACTATTTCTGAAAACATTGTACAGCATCTTCAGGCAAGAGCTCTTTTTTATTTTAGTAATAATGAACGAAGTTTTCAACATGCTTCTTGTACTGGAATAGAGTTGCTCTTCACATATACAATAGTGCATTATTTGTTAACGATACGCGGGACCTTTAGCAAGCTTACACCTGAGTTTACCTGTTTCCAAGGCAGTGATGGGGAGGAAGAAGTATTCTTACTATGATCTTTGGCTTTTTTGGGTGCCGGCAGGTCAGTGATATTCACACACTGCTCTACTTTAGGCTCCTCATCCCTCCATGCTGATGCACGACCGCGTTGTGCTCCCATTGAGTGATGGGCAATGCCATACCTGCCCATGGGCAAACGACCCACCCGAGATACCCCGGTGGCTCAGGAACTTTGAAGCTTGATGACGACCTAATTCTCAGCCTTGGAAATGTCACTGTGTGTAACACTGGCACAAGCTTGTCTGTCCCCGTGGCGTGTTAATGAGGTACATTGCCTTGTCTTGAGCACATCTGTAAGGGCCCGTTACTGTACGCGTTCACGGTTCTTGCTCCTCCTCAATTGGAGGAGACACTAGGGCTTAGGAGGCTCATGCACGGATTTTATAGGATGTCAGAACAAAATGATTTTTTATTGTGGAAGGGTCAAACAAGTCGTGCTTTTTGTTGTGTCACACTAAACAATATAAGAAGCACGTTAAAAAAGCTCAGGGCTCTCACTAGAAGGCAAAGGCTATGAGAAATGATTTAAAGCTACATTATCCTGTTTCTAATTCCTTTTCTTTCTTCCTGCGGAAATGTAATTGCGAGAGGCTGGGAGAAGGGACTGGAGCATTGGCTTCTATGTCAGCCTTGAAGAGAGCCATAAAGTCTCTTTTATGGGTTTCTCTCTAGCCTAGTTCTACTTTTCCAAATTAGAGGAGACAATATGACAATCTTAGCTAGCTCTGATCTTAATTTGCAAACTCAGCAGCAATATCAGTGCCCAACTTTAGTGGATATGAGGAAATATTTTTGAATTTAAACAATTTTCCGTTGACCTGCAGTAAAGGCCCTTTTTACAATTGTCTGCACGTTGCTTTACAGACCTCCTCCCCCCCCCAGATTTAATAGGTTTTGATAATAAATATTCTGGATGTCTAAAGTCTGTCTCAGTTAAGATGTCTGTTAGATCCTAGATATAGAAGTCAAATATGCAGCTGGAAGATTCAAACAATAAATTAATTGCACCGAAATCTTTCTGAATCGAGCACGGCAAAATTAGATATGAGAAATATATAATTCTCTGAGGCAGTTGGAAGATTTATTTATTTATTTATTAATACTAATCTGCTGAGGACTGGTTCGGATTGTTTTATGTATCTTGAATACTTTTTAACTAATGTCACAGCCTTACAGTACCCTGTATCCCCCGTTCTTTCACATTCCCTAGCATCACCGAGTGGAGTATTCAAAGCTCCAGCGTTCTGCTGGTGGTGGTGGTGGTGGACCCTGGTCATGACCTGGAAGGACCACCCACTCCTGTAAGAGACTGGGTACGTCTGTCTCTCCGCTGGTGTGATTTTTAGACCTCCTTTGAAGAAAAAGTCTGTGTGTCCGTCAGTCTGCTTCAGTCTGGGCTGAGCTACCGCTGTGATGCCAGGTTTGGGCTGCGGGACCCGTTTATAGCTGGGTGCGCAAGGCAGGGAGAAGAAAAACTTTTATTGGCACTTTTTCTTTTCCTCTAGAAGAAAACCCTGATGTTTTGCTACTTATATTTGAAAAAAAAAAAAAAGTCCCGTAAAAAATAAAAGCATTAATATTAGCCAAAAGGAATCTTTAGTTAATGAGAAGTGATTGATCACTTTGAAGGGGAGGGGGGAAAAAGTAATATCCTATGACATATAAATCTAAATGTATTGGTTAAAGATCTAAATCATTTTATCTCCACAAAAGAAGCACTTGTAATTAGAAACCAAAAATGCAGTAAGCCAATGAAGAGAAAATAAATTTATTGAAGTGACTTTGCAAATCGCAGTTAATTGAGCCACAAACAAAGCAGCAAATAAAGGAAATAATGTGGTAATTGGAACCCTCATCCCTTATTGGCATACGTTATGGGTTGCTATCTTTTAGCAGTATTAAATCATTGCATGTGAATGTTGCCAAAAAAACTCTTCATTTCCTTTTAGTGACTTCTTACTGCCCTCAGTTGAAGTTTAATAGAAAAGGAAGGACATGATGTAGTTTTAATGACAGGAAACCCATGGCTTCCAAATGAATAAATTCCATCACTGGCTGCCACAAAGTGTGCTAATTATTTCCTTTGATAAATTAAAAGCCGTAAAAGTCCAAAGTATATAGCATGTGGTTTACAGTTATAGTCTGCCTGTCTGCATTATTGAAAGTTCATATAAACCTCATTATTTTAATTTAATAAACATTATAATTATTTTTTACACCAGTAGGCTGTATAGAAAGCATATGTCGAAGACAAACTTGTCTGACAGAAGGGTAAATAGCCCACAAACTGAATAAGCAACTTGATGTGTCGTGTTGGGATCACTCAGGTTCTTTTAATGATACTTTCGAATGAGCAGCTGCTTTTTTCCTTATCTTTATAAACAAGAGGCCAGTGACTGCCTCTGTCCTGTAAATGAGTATTTCATTCAGCAAAGTGTGCTTTGACGGACGAGATGGTCCCTTGTGTTTTAGAACAGATTGTGGGGAAACTTGGGAAAAATTTAGGGAAATGTAGAGAGGAAAATGGAGATTTTTATTATAAACATTTCAAGGCAAAAAAAATAATAATCCTATTCTATTTGCAGGAATGAGGCAGATATCCAACAGTGATGTAAATAACTAGAGTTGGTTTCTTGGTTGGCTTTTTTCGTTTGTTTTTTCTTTTTTTTTTTTTCCTCTGTGTATTATTTTGTTTTTTTGTTTGTTTGATGGTGTGTGTGGGGCTTTTTTTTTGTTTGTTTTCTTTTTTTTTTAATCCAAAAAAGACCAAACCCAACAAAGGCTGGACTATTTTTAATGGCAATTCTACTAATGACATTCAGGCCTGCTCAACAGCTCATGGGGTTAGATCCTAACCTTAATACAACAACAAAAAAAATAGCCTGAAGAAAGAGAAGCAAAACCAGCTTTTATAGGTTATGGAGGTTCATCTTGGATTATTATTCTAAAAGGTTACTTTCAGGTGAGCCAGGCAATCCAGTAAAAGAAATCCGTTACAGTCCCAAAATCTTTTGCTGTGTCCTGACCTAATGCACCTGACCCCAACTGCAAACTGACTCAACTGCGCTTTTAAAATAATAATAATAAAAAAAAACCCAGCAAAATAAAAATAAAGAATTTAGCTGGGCTGCATGGCTAATTTTGCTAAGTGTATTCATTCAGTAATGAGACCAGGAGTTTCTGGAGACGTGAGGCAGCAGCGGCGTGCCAGAGCAGGGGGCACAGCGTCACATCCAGACCTCTGGAACCAGCAGGATGAGGAGCAGAACCAGGTCTGGCAGGACCGGGAAAAGGCAAAAGGCAGGCAAAACATTTTGCCCTCTTTAATTTATAATGCGTGTTACAGAAAGCAATCACAGACACTGACTACAATTCCAGGAATTGGAGCATGTCATGGGCCGCTGGTCTGGCCCGCTTGTGCTGGAGAGCAGCTTTCCTGAAAATATATAGGGAATATTGAAACCCCTTGCTATGTACGCCTATGACCAATTAATTTAGTAGTTCAGTGTAAAACTGAGGATGCTTTTCCCTTGTTCTTAGAACTATATGCCTAGAATTCAGGAAGCAAATTCAGGCTTGCATGTGGAACAGGGCTGAAGTCAGTGGGATTGTATCTAGTCGCAATGATGCTGACTTGGTGCTGCAAAGACTTCTTGTATCAGTCGGAATTCATCAGCTTTAGAGTCACTGAAACTGCACCATGTTATGGGGAAATGTGCTATTCTCTGGAAGAAGAAGGAAAAAAAAAAAGTGCCTGACTTCATGAGAAAATGCCCGAGTCAACTTCTGAGAGACATTATTCTGCCTTTTGGTGAACCGCAATGGAAACATGCTTCATTTTTTGTTTGATGGCTTTTCTGTCATTTCATTGTTACACGGTGACAGGAAAAATGATTTTGAGGGAAATAGATAGGACGAGAAATTTTCTGAAATTTTTTAGCTGAAAGGGAGGTTGAAAGAGAACCGGGGGAGGTGTTTTAATATTCCTGCAGAAGTAATTGGTGTTGCAAGGAAAAGTGGGAGGCTGAATTCTTCCACATTGCAACACACCGCGGCCTCGGCAGTACTGAAATAGGCCGTACGTTCTAGCTGAAGTACACTTAATTGCAAAGACTTAAATAAAGTCCATTAAAAAAAGCCAAATCTATAGTAACGCTTGCAAGAATATCACCTTGAAGAAGGGCACACCCCCTTTTCTCTCAGATGTCACCACCCCTCTCTAATAGAGAATAAAGGGCTGTAAATAGGACTGTAAGGTCAAATCAATGACAAAATAAAAACATAGTGAACTGCAACAAGACTCTAGTGTACAAATGACTGTTGGCCAACAATCAAGAGGCCCGTCACAGACTTGTTCTGTTTGTTGTTTGAGATCTGGGAGAGTGGTGGTAATATTTCTTTATTTTTGGTAATAAAGACGTATTAGTGCCTGCTTGGTAAATGCAAGCACGCTTTGACCGTGGAAAGGAATTCTGTTCCTTTGCTCTTCCTTTTCCTTTTTTCATCCTTTTTTAATTAACGGGAGGAAGATAAGTTTACTGCTTCTTTAGAGATTATTTGCTTCGTTGATTTTTCCTTCTGTAGTCATAACAAATCCGCCTGTAACCTGAAAATGACTTGTGTAACAGCTAACTATGCTTATTTGCGTCGTGTTTTACTTGGAAGAATAATTATCTTTTTTATTAACACTGTTGTGAAACTAGCTGTAGAGCCTAAAATATGTTGTAAGTGAGTTTTCCATAAAATGCTAGCAGGGCTTGAACACCTGATTAATTACACTAGCAGGGAGCAGAAACACTTTGCTTTTGAGAGTTTTTCATTACATTACCTCTTTGCTGTTTCTTCTCATAGTCGTTCTTCAGATAATGATGTGTGTTTTGTGTCTTAAATTGTGTAGGCATTGATTTTTCCACTTTGATAAGACATTATTCTATTTAGAGAGCTACGTGAACAGCATTTACACCATGAGCAGTAAAACTGTTGTCTGTAAGTTGCGCGGAAATATAAGACAAATCAAGGCTTCTGTGCAGTCTCGTAGTTCAAAGGCGACTGTGACGGACAGGATATTTCAGGGGCAGATAGAAGGGGGAAGACAGGGTTGCTGTGAAAATCCATTTGTCGGCGGCTGGAGAAGGCACTGAGGGAGCTGGATATTCTGTCACTTGCTGGATTTCCCTCCAAAGCACATGGGAGTCGCCTCTCGGAAAAGCTCCTTTGGTTGACTCTGAGAAGCAGGAGGAGGAGGGGCTGCGGTTTCTCTCCGTACCTGCGGGAGGTCAATGTAAGTGACACTGATGAAATTCTCTCCCGGCTTTTTCTGGGCTGTTTACGGCTCGTGTGATCCAACCCCACATCCCGCGTGAACGAGGACACAACGCAAGATCGCTCGGATGTTCTGGGGCAGCATAAATGCACATTCAAAAGTTTTCTTTTGTTTAGGCGCTAGAAGAGTTCTTGATTTAAAGGCTATAAATCAAACGCACTTCCATCCTCTAAACGCGTCACTAGTGCTCTCTGGAGAGTGGGTCGGGGCTTCGTGGTTTCAGGTTAGGAGGAAACAGCAATTTTTTGGGGGGGACAGTGTGACTGCTTCTGCCTACTCCGGGAGCACAGAAAAGGGAGATGGTGAAACTCTGGTGCGTTTTGTGACACCTTCAAATTACAGTATATGTTTACCCTGTCATTAACTCATCCTGTGTATCTTATTTGCTGGTCATCTGTACTTTTAGGGAAAGAGAAGTTAATTTTTAACGGGGATCATGGTATTCCTGCTTCGCGCCAACAGTGGTCCACTTGACCTATGGACATCTTCTAGCAGGTTGAGGGAGGTGATTCTACCTCTATACTGAGCTCTGGTGAGACCCCACCTGGAGTACTGTGGCCAGCTTTGGAGTCCTCAGCACAGGGAGGACACGGAGCTGTTGGAGCAGGGCCAGAGGAGGCCCCGGAGATGCTGGGAGGGCTGGAGCCCCTCTGCTGTGGGGACAGGCTGAGAGAGCTGGGGGGGTTCAGCCTGGAGAAGAGAAGGCTCCGGGGAGACCTTCCAGCCCCTTCCAGTCCCTCAAGGGGCTCCAGGAAAGCTGAGGAGGGACTCTGGAGCAGGGAGGGGAGCCGTGGGACGAGGGGGAAGGGTTTTCCACTGACAGAGGGGAGACTGAGATGAGATGTGAGGCAGAAATTCTTGGCTGTGAGGGCGGTGAGCCCCTGGCCCAGGGTGCCCAGAGAAGCTGTGGCTGCCCCATCCCTGGAGGGGTTCAAGGCCAGGTTGGACGGGGCTTGGAGCAACCTGGGCTGGTGGGAGGTGTCCCTGCCCAGGGCAGGGGGTGCCACTGGGTGGCCTTTAAGGTTCCCTTCCCACCCAAACCATTCTATGTTTCTGAGTAATCTGAATTTTGCTTCTCTACATCCCGCACCATACCAGTAGTGAGGCTGTGGTGGAACAGGAGCATCCTCACACTCTGTTTAAGTGAAGCGAGACTTACAGTGTGCACGTGTGTCCAGCCAAGCCCCGACATGCAGCAGTGTTCCGGGAGAGTCCCTCCGAGCTGGTGCATGTGATCCAGTCCTAGGAAACTTCCTATGTGCAGCTCGGAAAGATTAGCCAGATTAGGTGGTGGGATTCTTTACCGCTCCTTTTCCCTGAGAATTTACTTAGTGGTCGACTTAGAGAAGAAAATCTAATCCACCATCTGACTAGGGTCTGTGCAAAATGGCTGAGGCTCAGGAAGAGAGGCTTATTTTTAAGTTGGTCTTCAAGCGTTATTACTGGTTGGCAGACTAGGATGTCTAGTTAGCACGCTATTTTCTCGTTTCCAGATGCCACGGCCAACGCAGGCCGGTGCAAAGCTGTAGATGTAATTACCGCTAGAAAAATGTTAGGTGGCTGCGTTTGTTGAAACATGGGGTTTCTTATTATCATAAATGCTTTATCTGCTTTTATCTGCTTTCTGTCCCCATCGAGTGAGCTACACTAATATTATGCTATGATATATGACATTTCCGTTGCCGTGAGGTGGCAAAGCAAGAGGGTTAAATAGCAAATGGTTTGCTTGAAGCTCTAATTTGAAATCCCATCAGGGTCACTTGTTTACTAGCACTAATAGTTAACTAGTGCACAGCCTTTAAATTACCGCTTATTACAGCGCTGCTGTTCACACCACTGTGCTTAAGGACCTGTCAGCGTTTCCAGTGGAAAACTCCGCTTTCAAAGGCTTATGACTTTGTCATGAATATTTGCTCTGAAACTTGCCAAACGGCATCTCAGGCCAGAAACAGATTATTTCCTTTATTGGGGGCCGCTTGACTTGAGTGGGGAATAAATCAGCTTTCAAATTATTTTGAACGTGAGAAGAGCTGACTGAAATATTTCCCCACCGCCCTACTCTACTGTGTCTAAAATAATGTAAATAAGGTGGGTTCTGGGACTCTGGGCTAGCAAAGGGGCAATACGGTGAGAAAAATGAACTTAAAGGTACGTTGATTTGTTGTAGCTTCGCAGTGAGTTCCGTCAGGGTAACAATACACGTTGGCAAATTTCTCTTGCTTTTGCAGAATATCGTTGAGGCTTTGGCCGTTAAAACTCGGATTTTCTTCAGTGCTATGAGACTTCAATTCACTCTTTTATATTGACCTTTTTATTCCCATCTATTGGATCTAACCACACTCGAACGGAGGTGTCTTGGGTTTGGTTTTTAGCTGTTCATAGATATTTTGGTGGCCTCAGATGTGTAACACGGGGGGTCCGGCCAGCTGCGAAGGAGGCGGGAGCTGCTTCAGGATCTCGGCTCCAGCACTCAGAATCCTCAAACCGGAGCAGCGTCACTTTTGGGGAATTTCCTCTTTGGGGAATTTCCTCTATTTTCAGAAAATAGATACTTTATGCTTTTCTTTACTCCTGATCATTATTCAAGAAATATTTTATTTTTTTTTTTCTCCAGAAACACAACTCGGAGCTTGTAATAGTGAATTGCTTTATGAACTTTCATCTTTTCTGTTGACATGGTGGAGAACTTTTCTTCCCTTCTTCATTTTCTTACTTTTCCTTGAACAAAATATGTACCTAGACTCCAATGTTTTAAACTCTGCTAAATTTTGTTGACTTTTTTTCAGTTTGAGTTACCTGAATACTTCATGAATCAAATTGGTGTCTTTCTTGATGCCAGGTGTTACACTGCACTAACGCTGGGCGGATGACAGCTTCAGACTTTCAAGTCTTTAGTTTTTGTATTTTACTTTCTTTTTTTTTTTTTTTAAAGTACTGCTTTGATAAAACTGGTATTTTTCGAAACTCACACACTGTGCTCAAGCACATATACAAAGATTACTGTTTTGGAGACTTCAATGCACATTTTTGAGAAATCTGTAAATCTGCGTGTTGGGAAATAGCAAAGCACGGCCGCAGTCCCGCGGGCTCAGCTCCAGCTCCAAGGCTCAGGACGCGTTTTCTGCTGGCCAGCCTTCAGCTTTCGAGGTGCGATGTTTCCACAGCTCTATTGTTCACAGCTACTTCGTGTCCTCTTCAGCACGTTTATGTCTCTCGCTGTCTGCTTGGAGGTGTTAGCCAGGGAAAAAGATGCATATGCTAATAGATTATTTTATATTTTTTGGAGAAAAAAAATAACAGGAGCATAAATTTCCTCCGAGTGTGTTTTACCTATAAAAAGAGAGCACTTAACGCAAATAAATATAATTTTATCTCTGTATTTTGGAAAGGATTTAAAGCAGTAACTTTGAATAAACATGCATGCGACAGCATCAAATAATAACCCGGAAAGCTGCGTGAAACCACAGTATGAAACAAGGCCGAGGGGAAAGTAAATACGACAGCTTTAAAATTAGTTTTGAGATGTGATGGGAATTGGTATATAAGCTGGGGAAAGGCAAGGTCAGATTCAAATCAGGGGAGTAAGAAAAGGCTGATCTAGCAGGCCCGCAGCCCTGAACGTGTTGGGGTTTTTTGACGTTAGGGTCACTGCAGGAGTAGGAAGAGAAGTGAGCAGAATTCAAGACCTATTTATTATTTTTCATGCAATAAGGTGTGCAAAAAACAAAGTAAGTGGGAAATGCACTATTGTTCTTCCAGGCTATCCGTACAATATTTAAACTGAAGAGGGATACTCCATGCTTGCAGAAATGGTAGCTTTCCTCTGCTAAGCTCATTGTGGATCAATTGTGCAGTGATTAAAGCTGAAAAGCTGAATAAAAAAGAATTGCAGTGATGTTGCAACGGAAGCTGAAAAGGAGAGGGTGCAAGACCAGTCTAAGGGAAAAAAAGGCACTCTGAAGCCTTAGGGCTAGCGCTGGAGAACTCCATTGTTCATCCATAGAAGGAGCTAGGATTACAGGAATATTATTTTAACCCCTTGGCTTCGCCGCGAACATCTGTGCAGAATTCGCCCACTGAACACATCAGGCACACTCACGTCTCCACTGATCTCCGCGCAACGCTAGCAGCGTTGATTCATTGTTGTGGTGATTATGCTCGATGCAGAAAAAAATTAACCTTGAAAAACAGTAAATTTACTTTCCTTCCAAATCTTTGTACCACATGCAGATGTTAATTATTTCCTATGCTATTTCTGTCGTTTAGGTGAAGGATCCATGTGTGCCTTCCATGACCCCAACTAGGTTGTTAGCCGCAGCAGAGAAACAGGACTTCAGAGGGAGTTGCTAACCTTCCCTGCATAGCCTGTCAGCCAGAGAATGATACAGAGCACCTTCAAAAGGTCCCCCCAGTAATGAGCACTAAGGAGGGTTATAATGGGCCCATCATTAGCTCCAGCTAATATTTTGACCTCATGCCCACATATACTACAGGTGTCATGCAGGGCCACCATAGGATTAATCTGCAGGATGTTTTGTGGCTGTACGATGACAACACATTTCTTCAGCGTGTTTCCCGGCTTGTAAGCCTTTATATGTATTTTCTATAAGGCAAGTAAATTATGACCTCTTGCATATAGTTTTTATTATTTTCCTCGAGATCTGTCGCCCACAGTGACCAACGCATTGGGCACATAGCCGTGAAAAATAAATGGCAAGGCTTTAAAAGCTTACCCTCTAACAAGGATGTAACATGATGTTAATACAGCTGCTAGGAAAGCTCATCCTACCTCTTATTGTGTTCTTTCCTTCAACTGATTTTTTTTTTCTTTTTTCCCCCCAAATCCTGGTACTATTTACGATTTTGAAAAGGATGAAGAGTTGTGCCCTCCACTTCTGCACCCGTTTTTATGGGTCTCCTGCAAACTCATTCCCTGCTTTCCAGGGAGATTTTACTTTCACGATAAATAATTTCTTTTGGTCTTTCCCTTCGTGGCCTGTTTTCCGCTTTATCAAACTTACTTACTTCAAGATGTTGGACTTTCTTGCCTTCTTACTTGATGGTTAAAGATCCTAATCACCGTGGTGGTTGAGGATTCACCTTCTCAGAAGTGACCGCTTCCCTTGCTTGTGTGTTGGTGGTTTCTTTGCATCCCTCCCTAAAGAATGGCAGTCACTTTGTCACTGAACTGAGCGAATATTAATACTACTCGTATTTCTCACCCAGATTTAGGGACAAATTCATCCGCCTCCGTTTGTCTGCTCTCCTCCCTGCGTGGTGTAGACAGTTATATTTCATTAACCTGTGCAGTCAAACGGCTGTGTGTATTTCATGCGACTGTCATCTGGCAGTCACATTGTAGAATGCGTTAATTATAAGAAGACAATTCGTACAGTTTTTGCCCTGTAATAGCAAAAAGACATCAGAAGTTTATGATCCACTTACTTAGTAACAGGACATTTAATGTAAGAAGGAGGCGATATTGGACTAATAAGTGCCTACTTTTAAATTCTTTGCACACGCAGACAGCACACCCCAGTAGGATTTTGGATTCTTGTATCACTGATATTAAAAACACGCGTGCCCAAAATGCTGGGTGTTATTTAACTTACAAAGAAGAAACAGAGAATTCACGCTCGTGCTCCAACATCAGCTAATTAAAGCAAAAACATCTAATAAGATGGTAAAAACATATGTTCTTTTAAAATGACACAAATTGAGCTCGAATTCCAACTTAGCTTGTAAGTGGAAAGCTTACTCTCAGATTCACTTAAATACAGGGTGCAGGCGGTTTATTTGTGTGTGCACTCATATACAGAAATTTTTTTTCTTTAAGTAACTGTGGATGAACACAAGTTGCTTTTTTCTGTGTGGAGGAACTTGTTAAGAGGTAAGTAGAGAGTTCATGAAGAAATGTTAAATGTTGGTTTAAAATCAGTATTTCCAAAGCTTATCGCATTTCTGAATACCTTTATAATCAACATTTAGGGTAACTGTGCACATTTGATGCTGAGCTATTTGTTAGAAATGGATTCTGCACAGCTCTGCCAATTTAGATAACTTATTAAAGGCCCTATTATTTTGAGGAGTTGGATAATGTTAAACTCTAAAAGGCCGTTGCAAATAATTTCATTCACTGAGAGAGAGCACTTACCAGAGAAGAGAAAAGAAAGTATTTTGGATGACATTTAACTTGACTTCATTTGGGCACGAAAAGTTGAAATCCTCTTATGGGCTTACTAAGTACAAATTAATGTTTTGTTAATGTTTCTTTTTTCTTTTCTCTCTTTTTTTTTTCCTTTCTCAATTGAGTTATTTTCAGAGACATTCAAGCACTCTCAGTGCAGTCTTTTTTTCTTAGGAAAAAAAAATCCAAAGAATGAAAACTTTTCTTGAGACCAAGCTATTCAGCACTTAAAATGATAAAATCTGGTCAATCCATGTTTGTTGTTTCTTTCTCTATAGCCACTAAAAATAAATCCTTCAGGAGAACTTTTCTTTAGCTCACTTTTTCATTATTTCCAGAGGCAAAAGCTGGCAAGGCAATTTATAATTCAATTTTTGCTAAATCCACAACACCTAATATATATGTCAGGCATTTCAACGGCAGGGTACTTTGGGGATAGGTGATAAATTGTACTGATTATAAGTGCAAGCTGTTCTTCCAAAACATCATATCAAAAAGAAGGCAAGTATTATTAGGAGAATGTAATGTATCTTTAGAATGTCCAGAAACATAAGAGATAATCACTTCACGTGAATATATTCTCCCTTGAGTTTTACAGCTCAATATTAAGGTCTTACCATGTTTTTGATAGCACTCATCTGGAGGGAGGGACCATCGTGGGTTGGTAGTCTTTCAGCAGCCACATAGCTCTTAGCTCCGCAATAATTCACTTCTCCCCAAAAAGGGCTTACTATGAAACCTGAAACACCATCGTCATAATTTTCTGACTACGTTGGGGTGTGTGAAAAGTATAAATACTATTTTATAATATAATCTCCCCATATCTTTTAAACATCCTTTCGATGTTCCCATGTATTTTCCTGTGAGATGCACGTGACCTTGTTTATCAGTACTGCTGAGCAAAACCAAAAAAGCTCTTCAGAGTCACTTTCATTGTCAAGCTAATGTGAAAATACGGAAAAAAAAGCACCATGTCTCCGGATCTTTCCTCTTAGTTCCTGCTTTTTTAAACCAAAAATCTGTTACTCTTACAAAGACGAGATTGACATATCAGCTACAAATAGGTAGAACAAAAAATAGGCAAATGAAACTGGATAGCTGAGGCTTGCTGCAGCGATGGAACCCTTTTCACCTCTGTGCTGTTGGTCTGAACGTAGCTCGGCTGATTTTGACTTGGCTGCTCAGCAGACGCTCCCCGTTTGTCTTGCCAACCGTAATCTGTGGCCCGCTCGGGCTCCCCGAGAGCTGCCTGGTTTTGTGACCGTGGTACTGATTTAGGACCCATCCCATGCTGTCATCCTGTTTTAGGCATATTTCCCTCTCTTTAGCATCTCAGGAAATTATTTTCTTCCTTTAAGGGTGATAATCCTTGTTAATTTTTCTAAAACTGATAAAATTTGTCTTAAAGGCAAGAAAATAGAATTACAAAATTTGCGTACATCTAAGATTAAGTGTCAATAATAAAAGCGATAGGGCTTAGAGTAGAAAAAGACAGTTCCAACAACTCCCTGTTCTGTCCAGTTTCTATTTGTCTGCTACTTTTATTTCTCAGTTTCTTCCAAATTGTGTCGTAACCCTTCTCAGAAGTTCTCCCTATTGTGGATAATATCAGAAATGTTTTGTAGATCCAAGTCAGTTTTCCAGGTGGTTAAAAAAAAAAAACCAACACAAACCTCTCTGCCAAAATGCTTTTCAATCAAATTTTTCTACCAGAATTTCCATTTTGCTTTGCATCTACAATTTAATCCATCCTTTGTGGAAGAAGGAGGATTTTCACTGTGAAATGGAAGTCCCCTCTCTATTAAAAAAAAGTAAAATAAAAAATTGTTCAACTCCTCAACAGTGTGTTTCAAAATTTTGAAAATATCATTTTTCTTTCACACTTCAAGTGGAAACACAGAATACCTTTTTGTATATTTTAGTTGGTATTATGTGACTCCATGAGCCAAATTTTAAACTGAGCCTTGCATGAAAGAACACAGCAGTGCAAATGAGGACTGAAAGTGAAGGAAGGAGAAACCGTTGCCCTCCTTCTGAAAGAGACTTTCAGATCAGCAACTTAGGGAGTTGAGCGCAGAGATTTTTTATTTTTTTTTTTCTTTTCTCTCTTTCACATCAGTCCCCCTTGCCCTCAAACTCTAAGTTCTGGCCTTTTGGTATCACCTAAACTCATTTAATGAAGAAGATGAACAAAAGTGGAAAACAAATGATCGCTCATAAAGCAGAGCAGCTTAGTGTGCACCCTTGTCTGAAAGACTGATGAGATAATACCTGCAAAAGAATGGTCTGCTCTGACAGGAAAAGGAGAACCGATGTATCCAGAACACCCAATAGCTCATCTGGCAGTAAACGAGAGGTCAAAATGTCAATCTTCCAGTCCTGCCCCTTGCGGTGTTAGAAATCTATTAAAGAAGTCCTACCATCTACTCAACAGTATTATAGGCGCTCTTATAGCATGGATGGGAAATTAAAAATAAGTTGGATAGCAAAGAGGTACTCTCAAAAATAAAAGGAAACAAAGTTGGAGAAAGATTGATAAACATACTGCAAAAAATAGAGAAATAGACTCTCTGGCAAGAGGCAGGGAAAGAAATGCCTGAAGATATTTGAAGAAAGCAAAGAATAAAATGAAGAAGAATCGTGAAGGTTTTTGCCCTCTTATTTCAGTCTTTCCCTTTGAGATTCAAAAATAATTCCCTAAAAAATGTGGGTAAGTGTAGTTGAGAATTGCTTGCTCGTGATTGATGATACCAGGCCAGCGTGGTTTCTGTTTGGCTACATTTCTTGGGCACAGAAGGACCCTGTGTTATAATACCCGGCTAGATAAAGACATGCTGAAATTCGTAAGGCTGTTAGTTGAACCCAATCTCGCCCTGGCAAAAGCTGTTACTACAGCAAGCCAGATTGAATCGGCTATTAATAATGCAAAGATGTCATTGCTTCCCAAAAGAGCTTCTTAGCACAGCTTGTAGGGGAGGTTAATATTATTCATGTTATTAGAAGCAGACCTAAAGAGGGACATTGTCTACTGGATGAGTAGAAAGGGTTTTGTTTTTCCTGAAGAGCCTTTGAAAGAGCAGAGAAAGGATCCAGATTAGAGGAGTTGAACCATCCCGTACTTTCTCATCATTTTCCATTAGAAAAATTAGAATTTGGGCTTCCATTTATACAAAATTCTTATTATGGATACACTCTTGGCCTTGAAGAGCATGGCGGAGAAGAAGGTAATTTTTTTTAGAGTGAATGTTTACTTTTGGACATATTTGCTTATGCCCTGATGACACATTAATGAGCTTGTTAGAGACCCTATGACTTTCATGGGACCAGGATTGAGGCTGGTGTGTAAATATCCTCAAGCCAGTGTAAAAAGCATAGCTCTCGACCTTCTGGAATAAGGAAAGGCTTTTGGTGGAGATGCAAATGTTATGACTTTACATTGGTTTTTTTCTTATTCTTGATTATTTTTAGGGGGTGGGGGCAGGTTGATTCATTAGTCAGTGGATTTTCCAGGTAGGATCTTATATCTTCTACTCTTGTGTGTGAATTTTTACAAGAACCCCTAGAGTTTGAACCACTGCTATGGTGTTTCTTAGGCTTCTTTAGCTGAAAGGGTTGAAGACGATAGGAAGGCTGTATGTTTTTATGAGTCTGAGGGACCTTGCAGCCAGGCAAAGCGTAAACTTGACATTGAGACATAAACAACCATTTTCAAAACAAATACGAATGTAGCTCCTCCTGAATATGATAATTGTTAAGTGGAGTTTTAAAGTGTTACTAGCCGCTTGTCCGTGAGATTAAGAAAGCCTTTGTAGAAATGAAGAGAGTGTATAGGGCTGACTTTTGAAAGATTTTAAAGAAACATCCTGCTGAGCACGTATGTTCTTAAAAGAGGTGCTGATACAGTGTAGGACGCGGTGGGTGAATAAGGTAAGAAGAGCAGCCCATAGCAGCATCTCAGCAGGGTGGTGTAAATGCTGAGACGTCACTAAAGTGACTCTTTGGGCTTCAAATCCTTTTCTGGTAGAAAAGAGCAGGCACAGAGTCTGGATCAGCTTCATGATCTCCAAATCTGGGCGGAGGTAAATCTCGTCTCAACAAGTTTGAGATTTTTAATGAATGAAAGCTCTTCGGGCAATGTCATGGGCCTGAAAACGTATGGTAGGATCGAAAAAGTACAATGGAAGGTTTTCTGAAATTGCTACCAAGTAGATGTGATTTGTTTTTTAGTTCCAAGGCTTCTGTGAGAGGTTTTCCTCCCGGCTCTTCTTTTACTACCGAATGTTGAGGAAAAAATAGGCATGTGTCCATTTGAATACGGAACAGCAGGTAGTTCCATATAAGATGTAAAAATTTCAGTGTAAAAAATCGGGTATTTAGGGTTGAGATTTTTGTAAGAAAAATTTCAGAGACTGCTGGCATTGAGGGGGTGCGACCAGGGAAAGATAACAGGACTGCGATAAATTTTATAATGCTGAGGGAATTTTAGGGAAGTTAAAACAAATAAATAGAGTTCTTGGGCAAATGGAAGTCAAACTTTCAATTACTCTAAAATAGATTCTGGCTCATTCGACCTAGCTGACACTTTGATGTGTTTAAATCTTTGCAGACGCTATGTCAGAACTGAATCAAGGCCAACTCCACCCCTTCTGCTCTTGCACATGCAGAAGCCGTGGTATCTAAACAGTAAGAGGACCAGCTCTTTCAAGAAGGAAATTTGTAGAGATAACGTGAACAGTGGCTGTCATTAAAAGTCAGATGACTACTTTTAGATGTTGTTGGTGAGGGTTATCAGAAGGCAAATATGGCACGTAAGATTATGCAACCTACTTTCGGGGTTTGGCTGTGTTTTCTTGTCTTAAGAAGAGCGTCTCCTGCTTTCTGATAAAACAAAGACCATGTTGCAAAAGACCTGATTCAGCAAAAGAGGAAAAAAGACGATATCCATAGTATTCGTTTTACTGTACTCCAACAGTAACTCCACAATCAGTGATATCTTTTAAAGCATTTCCCGTTCCTCCTGTTAATATCCTAACCCTGCACACCCACGGCAGCGCTTTTACAGCAAGCAACGAAACAAATTATTTATGTATCGTGGGATTTACAAGATACCATTAAAAGCAAAGTTTGTGCTCTCGACAACTTTTTCTGTTGTGAACCGAACACCAAAAAAAGTCAGGAAACTTGAGGAAACCCAAAGACAGTACAATTCTAACACTTGGTTTTAATTAAAAACTTTTTCTAGACCTTATGCCACATGTTACTCGCGTATATTATCAGGATACAGGACTGAACAGGAATTTCACGAAGGTTTGTTAACCCAATATTCAAGGCAGCCCAGTGAAGGAAGAGGAGACCAAACTGACACTGAGCAGGGGAGGCCGTGAAGCGCAGGTGGGATTCTTACAGTGGAATGGGAGGGATGGCACTTTACAGCATGAGATTCCAGAAAGTGATCGAAGGCTTGGTAAGGATAATTAATCCTTTAATTATTTTCATAACGTATTCTTCCGTATGTATAAAACATCAGGAACAGCTGCCTACTAGACCCAAAAAGCCATTGAACAATTAAAAATTAAATCTTTCCCGAATGAAAAAAGTTAACTTTTCCCCAAATGAAGGTCCTGTGTGTATCTTGCAGGGTTTGGGGTTTTTTTTGTTTTTTTTTCCTTTGCATTTCACAAGAGTCAGTGAAGTTCTGCTAGTATCAAATGCTGAATTTCCTGATTCAAAGAAGGTGATTAAAAAAAAAAAAAAAAATCTGTGATTCAGCTCAGGCTGGTGAATATCGTGGTATTGTAACTCGTTCTATAAATATTCCAGTATACGATGCGGGACTGCAGCCAAATAAAGCGCTCTCTGATGGATTTGTAAGTAGATAGGGAGGTGGATCAGCTGAAAAAAGTTGTTATCTGAAAAAGGATTGACTTCCAAGGCTGCCTGTGAAACAGCTTTAGCCATGAAATATGTGCTAGAACAAGAAAGGAAAACCACCAGATGACAAAATGGGATGGATAAAGTGCATGACACAACAACCCAAAAAGCTTTCCTTAAAACTCCGTTGTCATAACATATTCCTCCGCTGGGTCCGGGGAACAAAACGCTTCCCAGGAAGTGCAGGGTGAGAGCAGGAGGTCGGCGGGAGTTATGGATGGGGAAGGGAAGGGAAGGCAGCTGCTGGGGATGGGGGGGTTTGGCCGGGGATGGGAGCCGGGCAGGAGAGCGCACGGACCCTGGGACGGGCTGGGGATCACTGAAGGCTTCCTACAGACGCGCTGCTTTAAGGAGAAAATGATGTCACTCTTTTTACATTGCAAAAATGTGGTCGAGCGTAGCCTCGTGATGGGGAGTGCAGATAGAGCGCCAGGGCCAGGAGAGCTATGCTCGAGGTTAACTGAATGCCTAACATGTGTGTCCAAGTGGGAGGAAGCTGTGGTGAGACAAGAAATGAGAGAAATAATTCACTTAGTGTCTGCCACGATGACGGTGAATTTCTTTAAAGATGATTTCTGCGCATTGTGTAGGTTTGGGGGCTTTCGTGTCTGTCTTTATTGCCGCTACAAAGTACATCTCTTTGCTAGGGCCAAATTATGATCGCTTCGGTTTTGCGCCTATTAATCAAGAGGAGGCATTTGCAAGCCTTTCCCAGCCACGGATCCGCTGAGGGTTCTGAAAGCTGCAGAATGCAGTTTGTTATCTGCTGCGGCGAGGCCGTGCCAAGTTCCATGATGCGGCGAAAGCCCAGCCGGCCGCGGCAGCCGGCAGTTTCCCGCTGACCCCGGCTCGCCGCACCGCGCCAACAGAAGCTATTACAAGCCAACATGGTTCCCGGAGCAGGGTTACGTTGAGGAGCGCGGGGACGTTTTCCGCGGTTCTGCAGCGTTCAAAGCCTGTTGTGCTTTTTTCTGCCACACCAGCAGGCCGAGGCTGTCATGTCCTCGGTTCACCTCATAAATAACAGGCAGAGAGGACGGCTGGATAAGGCTGCAGTTCAAAAGGACTGAGATCTGATGGCAGACCTCGCCTTCCCTTGAGATGCTGGCAATGGCTGGGATGTTCCGATTCGCCGCCTGCCGGTCTGCGGGGTGAACGGGCACCCAGGCTGGCAGACAAAGCCTTGCATCCGCCGGACGGATGGGGTGTAGATGAAGGTGATGGGGCAAAGGATGAAGAAATAATTTGTTGGGCAAAGCTTCTGAGATATGACACGGGGCAGGGAGAGGGTGGCCGGGCTTGGGGACCTGCTGCACACCTCACTTGGGTTGGTGGCAGAGGTCAGGGAAAAGAATGGGCTGTGGGGTCCAGGGAGCCACCAGCAATGGGGAAGTGGTGGTGGGCAGGGGGGTGCTTGTGTTTCTCCCCTATCCCTAGAGGTAAATGTGAACGACTGGAGGAATAAAGCGGGGATTTATTGGGAAGGAGCAGATTTAAGTGGTGGCCAGGGGAGAACTAATCTCCTGCTCCTCCTCCTCCAAGTGTGTCCGACTGCGGGGTGTCCTTCCTCGGGGCCCACCACGGAGGTGGTGAGGCCGTGGCATCCCATCCCGGGGCATTCCTTCCTCCCGCAGGATCTGCCAGAATAATCACCCCCCTGCTTTTACCTCCACCGAAACCCAGACCTGCCTCTAATCACATTGGGTGACTGTTGACACGTGTAGATTTCGATATTTCGATAGTATTATATGTCTGTGATAATACCTCATTACAGTCATGTCCTTGGCTATAATTCTTTCAACGCAGCCACTTTTGTACAGTCCAAGTTTTGCTCTGATGGTCACGTTACAGTTCAGAAGATCTAGAATTAATCAGCATTTGATATCCCTCTGAGAACGAGCGAGCAATGCCTTTATTTCTCTCGCGGTTTCTTCTGGAGGAAATTGTGTGTGTGTTTGGGGAAAAGGGGAGAAGACTTTAAAGTTGTGTTTTTTTTCCCTGTCCAACTTTGCTTGTAATTTGAAACCATCACCGATGTGTTGTCATATAACATTATACTTCTCCATTTTACAGACTTTCAGTTATTTCCCTGGTCACTTACGTAGGCAGGGAGGAGAACATTAAACTAAGACCTGCAAATTACTGTGCTGATGGGCAGTTCGTATGAATCTGCAGGGTTTTATTCTCTGCCTAGAGAAAAATGTATCTTAGATTATGCTTTTACTTTCATTTCTGCAAAGTAAACTGTCTTGTGATTTGAACAGCAGGAACTCGTTCTTGTATTTTGTGGCAGCCTACCACATCGTTCACAAAAGGTAAACGCTCCGCCTGTGTCCCATCTGCAGTTTGCAAATTCACAAATGCTCTAGAGGAAATAATATAATATTTTATGGTCTGCCATAATTAAAGTTTAGAGCTGGTTCGAAAATGCATTTTTAGACCCGTAAAATCTTTGAGAATATTTCCAATGCTTTCTTGAAGTAATATTTTCCTTTGGAGCAATCAAAACAATTCATTTAGATACACCTGAAATGTATTGTGTTGATGTTGACCAGTATTTGATAATCATATAAAGTAAATTTAAAGTGGCTTTAGAAACAGAACGTTCTGACACTTGAGACTATTTCCACTGTTTTTGAGACCGATAGTAATTGTGTTTGCACAGTTGCCCAGCGTTTTCTAGAAATTAGTTCTGAAGATCCTGGTGACAAATTGTTAACTGTGCCTTTGGCTTGAATCCTAAAAATAGCAAATTACACTGATGTACAAATATTTCTGTCTTGCAAAGGAGGTAGGGGACGAGTGCTTTTTCAGAAAATCCCATGCCCAGGCAAAAATGCAGTTTCTGTGGTTGAATCTAACTGTTAGAAAATTGTCAGGAAGAAGTGCCTGACGTATCTCCAGTGTCCAGGATTTTCAAAAGATGAATGTTTTGAGTCTGCCAAAGCATGCGTCAGATGCATCTCCCTGCCCGTAGGAATCCCAATGGATTCTGGGCAATACGAATGCGCTTCTTTTCCCGTTGATCCTAACGGGAGACGGAGGTGAACAAATCTACGCAGGAACAACTGGGAGTGTGGTGACTTAATCCTTAATGAGAATTGTAAGAATGTTTTTCCTATGCAATCTTATCGTTAGACTGTCATCAGCAGTCAAGACACCGCTGTAATCCTTTTAGAGGTAGTCAGGATTATGGCCTTTCTTTGTTCATTTAGATTCACTTTACGACTGATGTTTGGCCCCGAGGCAGGGTTAGTTCAGTGTCTCCAGATGGTACCGTGTCTGCAAACCTGCAGAACATACAAGTTCAAGTACCTCCTTGTGCGCCGAGTTCAGCTTCAATCTTCGTCATGCAAACAGTATGCAGGTATATCACAGTGCTCCTGCTTCTGTTTTCCAGCAGAATGGGTCACCCCGATCACACGTAAATGTCTCTCGGCTGGAGATTTGCACCCGAATTCCCACTATGGTCGATATGGATGTATTTATCTCAGATCTAAAATAGGTCTAAGGATACATGCCCAAACATTATCCATTATCACAATATCTCTACAAGGAGATCCCTGTAAACACCTGCATTCAGATGAGGTGGATGCCTCCCCTCTCTACAGCACTACTACAGTTTGCACTGTCAAAAGCTACCTGCAGGTTTGAGATAAAGCTGCAAGTCTCTTATTTCTCACATTAACCTTACCGATCTCATCTTTTTATTTTAATTTCTTGCTTATATGTAGTCTAAATCTCCCCTCTTTCAGTTTAAAGCCATTACCTCTTGTCCTACTGCAACAGGCCCTGCTAAAAAGAGTTTGTCCGCAGCTTTCCTGGAGCCCCTTTAGGTGCTGGAAGGGGCTGGAAGGTCTCCCCAGAGTCTTCTCCAGGCTGAACCCCCGCAGCGCTCTCAGCCTGTCCTCACAGCAGAAGGGCTCCAGCCCTCCCAGCATCTCCGGAGCCTCCTCTGGCCCCGCTCCAACAGCTCCGTGTTCTTCTGCTGTTGGTGCCCCGGAGCTGGAGGCAGCACTGCAAGGGGGTTCTTCCCAGAGCGGAGCAGAGGTCCTGCTGACCACGCTGATGGTCCAGCTTTTCACACACTAGTACCTCCAAGTCCTTCTCGGCAGGGCTGTTCTCCATCTCTTCATCCCCCAGCCTACATTGATACCAGGGATTGCCCCTACCCAGGTGCGCTTGGCCTTGTTGAGCCTCATGATGTTCACACAGGCCCACTTCTCGAGCTTGTCCAGGTCACTCTGGATGGCATCCCATCCCTCAAGTGTGTCAACCACACCACTCAGCTTGGCGTCATCCACAAGCTTGCTGACAGTGCACTCGATCCCCCTGTCTGTTGCCATTGAAGAAGATATTAAACATTGCTGGGCCCAGTATGGACCCCTGAGGGACACCACTGGTCACTGATCTCCATCTGGACATTGAGCCATTGGCCACTACCCTCTGGGTGTGACCATCCAATCAATTCATAGAATCATAGAATCTTCATGGCTGGAACAGACCTTTGAGATCATCGAGTCCAACCACACACACACACACACACACACACACCCCCTACAATCTCTGTCACTAGAGCATGCCCTGAAGTGCCAAATCTACATGTTTCTTAAATACCTCATCCACTGAACAGTCCACCCATCAAATCCATACCTCACCAATTTAGAGAGAGGGATGATGTGGGGGACCATGTCAAAGGCCTTACAGAAGTCCGGATAGATGACATCAGATACACGTTTTGGAAGTGGAAGACACAAGGACTGGAAGCACAACCTGAGAACAGCTTCTGTTCTTCCTCTTACTTGCCCAGTTTGTGTTTAACCAAGGAGGAAAAGAATTGCCATGAGAACCAGGCAGGAACCAGACCCAGCTGCTGGCTGGCTGTCCCATGAGTACACGAACCCCTGAGCTTTTTGTGGAAGTCTCCCTTCCATTTTGATTTTTTCCAGCTCATCCAACTTGGGCCTCAATTTTTTTTTCCCAGCAGATGTTAAATCAAACCCAACCTTTTGCTTGAAAGAAGTTTTGTTTTGATGTTTTGGCATAGTCCAAAAAAAAAGAAAAAGAAAAAGAAAATGTTCCCAATCAGCTCAGATAAAAAAAGCGGTGCTGGGAGAATATATTTGACAGATAGTAACCTGGGTGATTACAATGTCAGCTGCTGGTGTTTCACTTTCTCAATTAAATATTCATGATCTCTTTTTCACTTAGGTGTTCAAACCATAGATGGATCTTTTCTTTCTCAATGAACCTCTCATCCTTTTACTGACATTTATTCTTCTTTTTATTCAATTAACCCAGAAAGAAAGCTTCTGGCAAGGCAAGTCAGCTGTTGTCTGCGGAAAAGAGACATACAAATCTTGTCACATAGCTTTTATTTTTATGGTCAGGAACCCTCAGGCCTAGTATTAAGGCAACTTCAGCTTGTGTGGAACTTTACTGTCTCCTGCACACTCTGAAATAAGATTACATGATGGAGAAGATCAATTTACTGGGGACATTTAAGCTCAGAATATTAAGCTTTTTGTGCAATCACATCTCCTCGCTAGCTGTGTGGCAGAAAAGCTAGCCACAAGGTCCTTGACAAATTAGATATTACCACATCTAACTGTGTATATTTAAGCTTATCAAACTGAATCGTTGCATTGTAACTGTGCTCTTACGCAGACAAGGACTCCATTTAATAAATGCAGTGCCATTTAATAGTAATTAATCACCCAACTAAAATGTCACATTAAGGTCAAAGAGACCAGAAGACAAAAAGAAGAGAACATTAAATTCAGCTGACAAACATAGGAAAGGAGAATATAGAGCCAAAGAAAGTTCTGGGACATTGGCACTGGTAAAACATTTAATCCAAACTTCTTAACTTTCCGTTCAGTTCAGAAGTAATTACATTCACTTGGTTCAAAGCGAGGTCATTTTTGTAACTTTTAAATGAAATTTCCTCTTTGCGTGTGCAGTGACAGCCCATTGCAAGCTTGGGATTGTTGGTGCATATTACAGATGTTGTGCTCAGGACTTGCTGTTTCCTTCCTCCCGCTTCTCTCTTTTTTTTTTTTCTTTGCTGTTATGATGTTCTTCATTTGGGTGGAATTTTCCTCAACGTATCCTGAAATAGAAACCGTTTGGAAATGTAGCTTTTCTGAGGTGGAATGAAATAAGTATGTACAAAGAAGGAGAGAATAAAACGCTGTCTTCAGTCATGTGCTTCACTAATTTGAGAAGTAATTTTTTGGAATAAACTCTTAATATTTGCAAATTGTGGAAAAGTTCAAAAGCATGCTGCAGAAGTTTTTGATACAACTGCTGTTGCTCCTAGAGCTAACGACCAGAACCGAAGCATCTTAGGAAGTCTCATAATACAGAATCTGATTTCGTGTTACAGCTATATAAAGCTTTAGCATTCAATAGCAAAAAAAAGAAATTGTTGAGTTGAACGAGAATATCCTTTGTGAACAATATTCTTATAAACAGGAACTCTATACAGGGGGCTCTGTTTCAGAGGAAGCGTGTTTACCACCTGCAGAAGTAAAAATTTATAGGGTTCCTTCTGCTAAAGGCATGGAAAGTTGCAGAAAAGGTAGGTATCTGTTGTTAATTCCAATTCTCCAAGCCGGTGTTTGTCAACTTCAGTTGAAGCGTACAAATAGGTTTGCAAATATTTGCATTATTTGCCTTCTCCCTCACATAGTGTCCCTTTTTTTCCCTGTCTTTCATAAAATGTAGAAGGAAACAAGCGCTATCCACTTTTAAAAAATATATTTTGAAATGCCATGGGCTACATAGACTACTTTCTGCGCATCAAGAAATGAGCTAGTAAAATAGAGTCAAGCCTGAAAATGTATTATTGTCAGCATATGTTACAGAATTCAGACAAACTGCTTCTAAATAGACTCATTCTTTAAAGCATCTATCATTTCTCCTTCCTGTTCCAGAGTTCTCAGTTTCATGTCCAAGAATTTTTGTATTAGTGTTGTGAAAAAGAGTAATTCTTCAAAAATTACTCTCCATTTGGCAAGATCTATCTTTATAACTTCTGCGTCAGTCCAAAGAATTTTGGCCTTTCCAAAGGTTAAATATTATCTTTCAAAATTGTGTAACTCTGGCTTTGTCAGGAAATGTGTCCATTTTCTAAAATAACCTTTTCTTCCATTGTTTTTCACGTGAAAAAGTTACAGTGAGCTAAGCAATTATAAATTATTTGTTCACAGACTTATGATATCGAATTATTTGGCATTCATTTCTCACACTTAGCCGTGTGATGAGCGCTGGTCATGGCTGTGGCACATCCAGGGAGACTTTTTCATGTGTGAAGTTGAACTGCAGTTTATGCCATTGGTTCCCATGCACAGGTGCATAGTTCATAGACGTACTGCTCAGTTTTCAGTGAAGGTTTTGATAATGCAAAATTTGAGAGTCCTGATGTTAACATCTGAATGACTTTTACGGGCTTTGTAGATGAAGAGACACCATTCTCTTTGAGTTATCTGCATTCGTGCTGACTTCTGGAAGAGCATGTTTCTCCTTCACGCAGTTCACTCGGCTTCTGTGGCAATCCTAGAGACAAGGGTCTTAACAGTGCTCCAGGAAAAGCTCCCCTTTGCATGTTTGGCAGTGTAGATTTGAAGATTATTGTGTTTATTTCACAATCCAGTGGTTTCCAAACTGCAGTCTGCTTTCCAACCTAGCGGGCCATCTTCAGTGTGCTTGGCTGGCCTGTGGTTGGCCACAGATCTGGTCCTCTGGAGGGGCTCCCTTAGGGACCACCTCCTCTGGCCATAGTGCTTCCAAATTTTGTGACCCTGGAACACTACAGGGTCCTACGTTAGACCTCGCATGTGTATGAATGAGCTGCATGGGGAAAAAACAAAAGGGACCACCCGTTCACAAGAAATATGTGAATAAGTCACTTGGGGCACCTGTACGCTAGGGGTTCATAACATTGGGAGGTCGCTTCTGAAATGGAATTCCACTTTTTTGTGCTTTGTTTATTAAAAACAACCAAAGAACCCCCCATCTCAGAGTCAGTTCTGTCACGTGGAATGGGGTAAGGCACCAGCAGATATCACAGGCGGTTTTTCTCAAAACCTAATTTGCACTTTGAGACAACAAACATGTAGCTACGTAGCACTTGGTAGCGGTAGTAGCAGGCGATTTGCCTTTTTTAGTCTATTTTCAGCAGCTAGAGGACAGATAGTCACTTTTTGTAAGTGCATTTCACAGCTTACAGCAGAGGCAGCTTGGAAAATCTGAACTAAAGTAGAACATTTGCCGGCATTTACAACTTCTGTGCTCCTCGGCATCCGTGCAATGACTCTCTCTTTCCCTCTAACGCTTCTTGTATTCACCCTTCCACACACCCTGGCTCCAGCCCGCCTCTTTCTCTCTGACTTTGCCCATAGTTTCTGCCTTTCGTTTCCTTCTCTCTCTCATCTTTCCCTTCCTATAAACCTGCTGCGTCTCCCAGTATGTGTTTTGCTTCTCCTGGCTCTGCAGACCAGTCCCGTTCCTCCATCGCTGCTCTGCCCGGCGCTCACCCGGGGCGGGAGGGCTCTGCTCTCGCCCCTGTCCTTTCCAGGGAGCTCTCTCTCGCTATCTGTTCCCTCAAGAAAAACTTTGTTCGGCTCCTTGTAGCTCTGAATGGAAACACGCTCTTCTGACAGACTTCTCAGGGAGCGGCTGATGCTTGTCTGTGCTCTCCGAGCATGTACAACATGAGCCTTTGTGGAGACTTTTGGTTGAATGCGGGTGCGAGCATGTTGCTGGTGCGCGGGTGACATTGCCAAAGTACACCGTTGAACAAACAAGTACACAAAAAGAGAGAGCTGGAAGGGAATACCTGCCATAGGGAAAATTCTAGCTCAGGGGTAAAGTTTAGCGATGCCGTAAGGAACAGTTGTGGTGGGAACTGCCCTGGTTCTAGCAATTCCATCTGCGGCATATGTTTGTCTACTGGAAAGCCAGAGACAAGCTCTGCGCATGTGTGATTTATTACGAATGGCTTCCTAAGGCATGCAAGTCTGAACATGTGGCAGGGAACAGATGCTTCTTTCTTTATATCCCCCATATTTGAAGCAGTTTTAGAAAAAGTTTCTTTGCGAAGCAGACTTGTTAAGCAAAACATACATCTTCTTTTGCCAGAAGGTTTGGCTTAGGTATATAACACCGTGTTCCCTGTATGCTTTGCGGTTTCGTGTACGACAGTATGGTATGACACGGTGTCTTCACTTTCTGCCTACGATTTGCCTGTGCTCTGCCCATCTCTTCCACGGAGCTCTCGCCAGAAGTGGAGGCTTTCTACCCCCAAAGAAATGCAGAGTAGTTTGCTGCCTAAATAACACGACGTAGCTTGACTTCTCCTTTCCTACAACCAAATGTGACTGTGACAGGGAAAAATGAACACTTTTAAAATTAATTCAAGTTTAGTTTTAAAATAAAAACGAATTCTTGAGCTGGTATCTGTCAGACCTGCCTGCATTCGACGCTGTTTTTGGCAGTGCCATAAACCCACTGCTACAGTTGCTTCACTTTAAATTCCCAAGGAGTTATTTGCCACGGCAGATCTCAGTGCAGAAATAAACCGTTGACCCAAATGCTAATTTCATCGTCACCAAGTGTTTGCGCGAGGACAATTACGTCAGTGCCTTCCTATCGCTCACAAAAACCAGGGCGCTCCCTGCCCGAACTCCCACCCTCCCCATGAGCAAGGCCCAAATTTAATTGCATTTTCTAAGCTAAGATTAGTGCTAAAATCTAACTGTGATGTCATGAATAGGGAAAAATACTTTAAAAATCCCTATGGGTCTAGCAATGTGTTTGTAATGCAGGGAAAGCAGTCTGCTGGCTTGCGACGGTGGATGGATGCGTCCTCAACGTCGGACTTTCCTGAGCCTTGGGTGACAATGGAGCCTTTGAGAGACACAACCCACCGCATCTGTGGTGGAGCTCATGGGGAGTCTGAGCAATACTGTGTGTGTACAACTATAGATGTGTATGTAGAATCATAGAATCCTAGAATTGCCTTGGTTGGAAGGGAACTTCCAGATCATCGAGTCCAACCATCAACCCAACCCTGCCCAAACCCCCACTACCCCGTGTCCCTCAGCACCACGTCTGCCCGGCTTTGAAATCCCTCCAGGGATGGCGACTCCACCACTGCCCCGGGCAGCCTCTTCCAATGCTTGACAGCCCTTTCCATGTAAAATTTTTCCCTAATATCCATCCTAAACCTATATACACATATAAAAAAATGCTCTACAGCCCGGCCATGGTATGAGGGAAGCTGGTGGGTGCGCTTGCACCCCCAGCAAAGTCCTTTTCTTTACACAGTGGCCACCCACCACCCGAGCCCTGCCGTCTGGAGCTCTTGGTTCCGGGGGCTCCTCACCCTCGGGGGGACGCCGATCCCCCGCTGGCCCTGGGATTCGTTGGGCGTCTTTTTCTTTGTTTTCTTTCCCGGCGAGCCTGCCGGTCTCGGGGCAGGCGCTTTAGTGAGATGGATGGCACGCCGGTGAGCGGCGGGTGGAGGAAGTCCTTCCCTGGGTTGTTTACACCAAGGCGTTTTAGAGCAGCCATTTAGCTGCCACCCCCGTCCCACCCCGCTGACCAGCTGTAAGTGTAAAGGCCGCCAGCGGGCCCGCGGGTCGCTGATAAACTCACCCCCCATTTGGCAGGCAAGGAAGCTGGGATGATAAGGATGTTGATTTATGTTTTATCTGTCACTACATTTTCAGTAAAGCGGGGCAGCCAGCCTGAACGGAGCGAGGGCTGTTATCACCTCTCCTTAGCCCCGTTAAGTGCAGCAGGCTCTTTGGTGTCTCTCGCCGTTAATTAGAGGGTAAACAGGACGCCCAGCGCCGGTCGGCCCCGCGCTTCGCACAAAACCCGCAGATTTGGGGCAGGGCTGTGGGTCTGGGGACACACACACGGGTGAAAGAGGGTTCCTAGAAGTCCTTGGTGTTTCCTAGACTTGTTTCTGTCATTTAAAACACGTTGCATACCTTGAAGTGAAGGTAACGGCTGGTTTAATTGGAGATAACTCCACCGAAGTGGCCGCCGTGAGCATTCGTGTCAGCAGCGAATGCGCCCCGTAAACGCCGCGCACCTCAGGTACGAGCGTTCAGCGCAGGAAAAACCTGACAACGCTCATTACCGGGGAAATAAATGTTGTGAATTATATGTACGATTATGTACCATTTTCCCCTCATTTTGGAGGTGAGCGTTATTTTTCTGAAGGCATTGTGAGATTTTGCACATTATATTTAATGGCAAACACATTTTTGGTTGTGAGAAGCACCGCGTGCCTTTTGGGGCCGGTAGAAGTGCCCGCAGAGAAGAGGGTGGAAGGAGCCGGGAGAGAAATGTGAGCATTAAAATACTGAAGTATTCCAGCAAAACCAGAACACGGAAAATCTGGAAAAAAACCCCACCAAACCCCACGCAATTCTTGTTACATCCTATGCAAAGTGTTAAAAATACAGCGCTCTCTTTTCCCTCGTCCCCTCCTGATTTCTTTTTCCTTTATTTCTCTCCCTCTCCCCAAATATTTCATCTTACCTTTCAAGTCTGTCATTATATTTCTTTCTAAACAAAACTAGAAAGAGAAAAAGAAGCTAGTTCCTGCTTGAGGTCAGTGGGAACTTTGCCATTGACTTTAAATAGGTCCAGAAGCGGGCCCAACAGAGCATTTTATAGCTTCCTTTATTTATCTTAGGTTTTATTTTGAGCAATGTGTCTTTTGTATGACTGCATTATTTCCACAGCGAATACCGCGATAACGGCCTCGTATGCATTATTATATACACACGTACTGAACCAAGCGTTATTGATAGTTGTACTCTTTTAAACAAGAGTAAAAGACGATTATAAAAGCACCGCGCAGGGATGCTGGTGTGGGGCTGGCTCAGTACAGGATGGGGGTTCTCTGCAGCTCTGTGCGTGGTGTCACTCCATGGCGATTTTCAAGTATAAACGGGAATACTGCTGATTGCCGAGAGACGGGCGATTCAGAGAAAGGCAGCAGTTAACGCTTTAGTCAAGGAAGGCCAAGCTGCAGTTCTTTTGGTGTTGTTAATGGTGCCCGTAGCCAATCTATTCTTCCTGATGAGAAATGGCGGGGGAAAACCAACCATTCTCCAGACTGGGCTACCGTAGGAACCACGCTGCAATTTTTGGGCTTAGCATCGTGAGGCTGGTAGGCCAAGGATAACAACGTGGGGTCTGGCGGAAACGTGGCTGATATCCGGGGATATCAGCTGAGGAGCGTGCTGGCCGTTTGTCACACGTGATTCAGAGCCACAGATGGTGGTAGGGACTATTTCTGTTTCTTGTTGACGACAGTTATGGATCTTGAGTTCCTCTGAAAAGTGTGTCCAAGGAATCCCCGAAGAGCCACCTCATGCATAGAGATATTTTATCACAATTAAAAACGCAGTGTATTATAGTTCTGAGTAGAACAACCAACAGCGCAAATAAATGAGAGAGATGAAGGCGGGTTTGCTGCAAAAGTGGCTGCAGCCATGAATCAGAGCAACCGGCTTCTCTCTGACCTGTCAAGAAATAAGGTAGACCCCCAGCTGGATGAAAGCTGCGGCTCACAGGGATCTGGCAGTGAGGGTGGATCAAAGGCATGTTTTTCTCTCCCCGTCCTACTGCGGGATCCTCCGGATCAGCTGGATACTCGGGACCCGCTGGGCTGAGAGCGCTGCACCTCTCCTTTCACCCCGGCCAAAACAGCCAGCTGGACTTCTCGCCGTGCGGGTACACTGCAGGGACAAGACAAAGTCACTGCTGTGCCCGTTCCCTTCAGCTAGCCGGAGTTAAAAATCAATTTTCCTTCCAGTTGCGTTACTTGCAGGGCAGCTTGCACACTGCTGGGTTTGTCTCCCGCAATAAATTGGAGCAGCTGCCTGGAGAACGTACAGCCCGTTGGCTTCTGGTTGGCACGGAAAGAAACCTGCTGGTAGGCAAAACAGAAGCATTTATGGAAACCCATCGGTGAGGAGAGGCCGCGGAGCCCGGGGCTTGCAGCAGCTGTACCCTTCCCTCTGAACACACACGGAGGGGCCGGCGCCGCCGCTTCCCACCCCAAACATGTTTCCCGGGATGAGAAAAAATTGTGCAGTTAGCACAAAAGTACACTATTGGCAACGACATGTCACTCTCGCAACTGCAAGGGAAGGAAAAGCAGCTTGCTGGGAGAGTAGCCTGCGGCATAGCGGCCTAGTGGATTTGTTAGACTGGAGCCGAGTAAGAAATTTAGAAATATAATCTAATTATTTTTAATTGATAAATTTCCCACAAGCCGTCATGGCTGCTCTCCAGTGCATTTGTTTCCCCAGATATTTGCTGAAAGCTTTCTGCAAACACGTCTCCCGTGTTGATAAATAAATTTACCCGAATGCATCCTTTTCTAGTGGTTTTATCATTTATTTGTGGCAGAACCAACGCATGTCTTAGAATTTGGACCTTAAAATAAATATATCGTCTGGAAATGCCACGTATTCTTGCACGGGCTTTAGTTGCTGTTTTTTCCAGGCTTTCATAGAATCAGAGAATGGTTTGAGTTGGGAGGGACCTTAAAGCTCATCTAGTTCCAACCCCCTGCCATGGGCAGGGACACCTCCCACTAGACCTTTCCTACCAGTAAACTGAATATTCATGGAAAAAGGGGTGAGAAAGGGTGTCAATAACACTGAAATAAATCCAGTGTTTTATTCAAGTGGTTATCCAGGAACGCTTTTTTTTTGGACACTTTCCCAATTTCTATTAAAAAAAGAGAGAAATTGGTCCTCCCATCCATTTATGAGTTAAGCCATTTTTAAAATTGCTTTATTCCATTACACAGCCCCACACCCGCTTGTTTGCTGAAAAAGAGTTTGCCACCGTGCCCAGAACAGCTGCTGGTGCTCGGCGTTTGCAGCTTCCCCTTGCTCCCTGGTACTCCATAAAACCCTTTATATTCACGGTAAAAGCATTTTCCCTCTCTTTGCTCAGTGACCGTGCGCCACAAATATTCTCTTTACCACTGAGAGTGAAACGAAAATGTTTGCAAAGCTTTATTCAGTGCCAGTACCTAATAACGCTCGGGGTGACCTGAAGCGAATGCGCACGCTTGCGGAGGAACCCAGCGTTTCCCTCGTCCTTCTGGGCAGCGGGAAGGTGGTGATGGGCTTGTCCTGGGCCTCCTCCGAGCTCGCACGTGGCCGGTGCCTGCTGCCTGGCTTTATAACTCTTTGAAGCTTATTTATGGCCTGTGGAAGAGCTGACATGTGGACTAGGCTAACTATTTTTGAAGCTTTTTTTTTTCCTAGCCTTGCCCATACCTATTCAAGGTCACGTGTTTATGCTGCATCAAAGCGGACTTGCTGTTTCTCCTACCTCAGATGAGGTACCTGCGCTTGTTTTCCCCTGCACTGCTTTAACGCTGCCCGTCATACACAGTTCACACATTTCTCCCCGCGTTGTTGTAACCTGACGTGTGCTTTTATTACGGTGACGCCTTTGAAAACATTGGCTTCAATATTTGGAGGGCGAATATTTGCCTTTCAAGGACCTCTGCTCCGTAAGAGGGAATTGTTCAGCGCATTTCAGTTAATTGAGTCGATTTCTGCTGCCCCGAGAGTCCGAGAGAGACTTGTTTGCTGTTCTGCTGGCGGCTGGCTGCTCTTTTTAGAGGATACGCAGGATGGCCCAGCAGCACTTGGTGGCTTTCATCCCTTCCTTTGCTACTTTCATTTGGTATCTCATGCACAGAATGCATTTCCCGTGCCAAATCCTCCTTATCGCGCTCACAAAACCAGGCTGTGATGTGCTGCCAGCGGCAGTGACGTGCAAAGGGATAAACTCTGGGGAAGGAGAGCGCTGGGATCCAGCAGCAGGATCTGCTCCCCGGCTGCTTTCGAGGCAGGGTGGGAGTCAGGCAGAAGGACCGCGGTGCCCTCTCAACTTCAGCGACTGAGAAGCTGATGTCTCACCTGTTTGGGGTGTTTTTTAAGCACGTACTTTGGCTTAGAATATTTATTCCTTCTCTTGTGACCCTGAAACCCGTGACTACGGTCAACACAGTAGCTGGATTTCTTTTACGTTTAGACCTTGTTCCCACAGTTTGTGCGTGTAACAGATTCTTTGGACTGGTGCTTTTTATTCATATATAAGTGAAGAGTAATAGGTATATGGATTACTTGTTTTCATACTTTCTAATATTCTTGCGAATCAAATACACTGGGATTTTTTTTTATTATTGTGATGTTTGTCTGTTTATCAACCTCTGCTAACCAAGGACATAACTCAGGAGCCTTCAGTTGAATTTATAGGTTCAGTTCCTTTTCCTGCTCTCATCAAGCACAGGAACCAACGCTACGAGGAGACAGGCTGGGAAATATTTATTTCCCAAGTAGAATTCTGTGGCCTCCTGCATGACAAGAGTCTCGCGCTCTGAAAATTAGAGCCCTTCGCCTTGCACAGCAAATAGCTGCCAGTCCCCAGAGGAGCCAAAGCTGGAGTGCGCCAGCGCTGCCAGACCTTCTACTGGTGGCACCACCAGCCGTCCTGCTCTCCTAACTGGGTCTCGAAACCCAGAGCTCGATAAACTGTCTGGACTGACAGGCAGCTTTGGGCTAAGCGAGTTTATAACATGCCAGTGCACGACATCTTCATTTTTTTTCTGGGATCTCTGGAGCAGAACTGTCCTGAAAATTGAGAGTTTTATGGCGTGGAGACTTTAGGGACTTCAGAACAAAATATTTTGAAATGACCTGGTCTAGTGGGAGGCGTCCCTGCCCAGGTTGGAACTAGATGATCTTTAAGGTCCCTTCCAACCCAAACCATACCATTCTATGACCGCGAAAATTGTCTCTACGTCTCTTTGTCTGGCCACAAATGCCTTCGGTTAAAAAAAGGACTTGATTTTGGTATCTCTCGACAGCAGAGAGGTGTTTTTTCTTTGAAGCGTTGAAGGCATTGCGCCTGCTCCTCTTCCTCCTTTCACGGTGCGCGGATAGATGGCGTGAGATACTTCCACCCCATGTCCTTCCACAGCCTTCCCGTTACGGGCAGGTACCCCTCTAATTCAATTAGGACACCACAGATTGGCTTCTGTGCGCTGGGGAGCAGGGTTTGCCTTTCTCCAAGTTTCCCTTTGTCTTCGGGAAAGTCGCCAGAGCTACCTCCCGCACCCGAAATTTAGAGGGGCCTCTGCTCGTCCAAAGCAGTTCAGAATATCTGGTACCATAAAATGCGTGGGGGGAGATGGTTTTATCTCTTAAGCCTCCCCATCCCTAGCTTCAGGAATAACTAACTTTTCCTTTAAACCTGTGGACTGCATATGTTTTAGATTAGTTTCATTTGTGTTTTTGTAGGTTTTATGAGGTTTTTTTAAATAATTTTCCTGTTTTCTGAGTAAATTATATGAAACATCTGCCCTAAATTTAATCTATCAAGCTCATAAAGGGAAAAGGCAGACGTTTTATGAGTGATATTATAAAATTTAGATAATTATCTTGTTTGTTTTAGCAGTTTCTATTTTGGTCTCTGTACAGTATTCTTCCATTAAAAGACAATTTTTATGTGGTGCACTGGTCGAGGGGAACAGCCAGTGATCACATAAAACATACATATAATAATGCTTATGTTAATCAGTAATACTCAATGTGTTTTTGACTGAACTATATTTACTGCGTAAGCCTAAACCTAATTTCAAGCCTGTTATGGGCTTCTCACATTAAAAAGGAAACAAAAGCCTCTGCATAGACAGCGTATAATTCCACTAACCTTCATTAGCCATGCGGCTTAGGCAAGTGCAAGAAGGACATATAAAAGTACGCCTAGAGCAATGGATATCAGACGTATTCGTGGTAGCCCTTTCCACTGCCATCTGCATCAGTGTGCTGAAGTTCTGCCATCCTTTATCTACTGAACGTGCAAATCTCTTTAATGGAAGGTGGAGAAGGGGTTGAGGCACCAGCCCTGGAGGTATTTAAAAGCCGGGTAGACATAGTGCTCGGAGATACGGTTTAGTGGAGGTTTTTGTCAGGGTCAGGTTGATGGTTGGACTGGATGATCTGAAAGGTCCCTTCCAACCTGGGCAATTCTAGGATTCTATGATCATCGTGTGCACTTCTTATGTTCTTTACTAGACTTCTGCCACTGTCTGCTGCCAAAGACAATATACTGTGCTGGTTTAAACCTCTGGTATGCCCTGATGTGGTTATCCTGGCGCCTTATGTGGTTATTCTTGCCTTTTTCTTTGTCAAAAGTGGCTCCTTCCGTTCACTTTGCAGGATAGAACCAAGCATTGGAGTTAAGATCCAAAACTGATGACAAAAGTCTTTTATTTAGGAGAAGATGCTGATGGTTTAGCTTCAAACAAAAAGCCCCTGGGGTTCTGTTGCCTGTAGGCATCTGTGAGGATACTCACCAAACCAACCTTAACGGAGTTGTAAGTGATCTTCCTTCTCTTGCCGCAGGACCACAGTCTTTCAGAGCTCATATGGATTCGGAATAATGTCTTGACTGCCTTGGTCAGACTCCACCCTTCTGGGCAGGTTTCATATGGCACTTGTTCCATCCCTTCTTAGACCTTCTTTGAGCTTTTCTAAGCGAGGTATCAACTGCTATCTCCCTGCTAATTCAAATCTTTTTTCCTGATTCTCACACTTCTTTCCTCAAACAAACAGAAATAAGGAAATTGGCTGGGACTCCTGCCCTGGTGTGCCACGGGCTCAGCTCCTGTCTGGGGACTCTGTGCTGGTCAGGAGGCCCAACTTGCTTCTAGTTCAAGTACCTTCTGCCCTGGCTTAATGGGAAAGACTGGTCAGTTCTGGCTTCCAAAATCTTCGTGTGGTCTGTAAAAACGTAAATGAAAAACAAAACCAAACACCCGGTAGAAATATAGCAATTTTTTTTTGTTATATGAAATATGAATGGTGTATATGATATATGGCATATGCTGTATGGAATACAGCAATTCTTTTGCTGTATGCAATGTGAAATCAGTGCATCTCTCTGCGGGCTGTTTATGTTGCAGAGGAGCCGAGAGAGGAAGGTAGGAGAAGCATGCGTGTTATTGCTCAGTGCAGGGAGCCTGCAGCCTTTTTTCCCGCAGCGTGTATCAATGGATAGAGAATTCATTCATTTGAAACTTGCTAAGTGGTGCCAGAAGGCAACAGAAAATAATAGCAGTGCTAAAGGCCTAGCTGTATGAATGATACGCAGTTTGTGTCCAGAATCTATTATAGTTAGTCGGAACTTCAGGGTTTAAAAGATGATAGATATTTTTTTTTTGGACTTTTGTGTTAATCCAAAGACTATGCCAGCGCGGCTCTAGGGTCAGGAACTAGTTAAAATGCTGCTAATTCTCCCTGATGGGTAGAATATGCTACAGCAGGCATTTGTAGTTCATATACTACTAGTTAGGAATAACTGGAATAATTCTCAGCAAATATCTGAATACTTTTTTCTTGCTTTCTCTTTGAGCATTCTTGATTTCCACAGATTCACCCATGATACAGATTTAATTAAATATTTTTTCTCATTTTTCTCCCTACTTACTGTTTTAAATTCCAGGGTTTTTCAGTTAGCTTCTCTGTGCTATCTTTGCCATTTTTCCTGCTGCCCGGTTGGATAAACACAATAATTTTTAACCACCTTCCCCATCAGTAAATTTGAATGAAAGAAGCACTACAGACCAAACAGAGAGGTCTGTGACCCCGTCTGGGTTTCTGGCTCTCACTACAAGCCGATTCGTGATGAATTTAACCCGCACAAACCCCTAATGTCAGGCAGAGGCAGTCCTGCTCCTGTCCCCCGCGCCTTGGCCGGTGGCCGGAGGGTGACGCAGCCGTGCTGCCCCGTCCGGCTTCTCCTGGGATGGAGGAGGAAAGGATTTTCCTTGTCACCAGCTCCTTATCTTAAGCTGATCGTGAGACTGAGCAACAGCAACAGGAAAATGTAGCTGCCTGCCTCAGGACGGGGCTACTTACGATTTTTCTCGGTTACAGTAGTTTCTGACCCCTGAGGAATGGGTGATGCGATGTCTCCAGTCGGTCACACTGAAAAAGTCCTGTTGGCCCGTGCTGGGAGTAAGAGCACTAACTGTGCGCGTGAGAAATAGGAAGCGGCATTTTCACCTCAGAAGCTGGGGAATGGGAAGGGGAAGGGGAAGGGGAAGGGGAAGGGGAAGGGGAAGGGAAGGGAGCTTAAGTAAAATGCTGGGGGGACTCTGGGGCTTCTGTGTTGTGGCGGAGGAAGAGGAGCCAGAGGGCAAATGCTTCCCTCCTGCTCAGCATCGTTATTTCCCCTCTGTATATCCCACCATCCCACTCAGGTCCGGAGCAGGGAAGGGAAAAACATCCTTTTGGGAGCTAGCAGGAGAACTGGCTGTGTCTCCCTATTCTCCTCGACGTGTAAATCTGGTATAAGCCCAATCAGAGTGCAAAATTAAAATATTTTCTCCTTTATGTGTTTTCCATAATACCATTTCTTTGAGGATTTGAGATGCCAGAAAGGATTGCCAAGCTTTCATCTGGTTAGCTTACATGCTGATTGATGAGTTTGATAATATGTGTAGTTTAATGATA
Source organism: Rissa tridactyla (assembly GCF_028500815.1). NCBI lineage: Eukaryota > Metazoa > Chordata > Aves > Charadriiformes > Laridae > Rissa > Rissa tridactyla. Next base: position 1,525,476 of record NC_071470.1, read on the forward strand.
TTTACGCCATTTGTCCGGCTTGGTATATTAAAAGAATGTTGAGAAAATAGTAGACGTGCTAAAATCCGACGGTAACAGCTCATACATTAGTGGTGTTTCGTTGTGAACAAAGTCATTTTTCAGCCCAGTCATAAAGTAGCCTAAAAACAAGCGTGGCACTGTTTGCCTCAAATGAGCCCGTTTCCATGTGACCACCATTCATCTGACATCATTACTGACATAGCTTTCGTTAGTATGATATCTGATTAAGGCTCCCAGCCGTGGTGGAGCCAGACTAAGTAGTCTGAGTGAGGTGGCTGAGGCAAGTTAATGTGTCAGTGTTACCACTGGGTGAGAGCCTCTGCTCAAAGTTTCCTTTGGAGAGCAAGGATAGAAATGGTTGATGGTCTTTCTAATGGGAATCTCCTGAAAATACTTGAAGATCTGGCAGTAATTAAAGACGTGCTGAACCCCAGTGAGAGATGTAATCGGGTCAGCAAAACATAATGTTTCTGTGTGAGGGAACATGTGAACGTGACTGGGACCAAGAATAAAAGAAAAGAGGAAAAAGAAAAGAGAAAAAAGAAATAAAAAGGGAAGGGAAGGGAAGGGAAGGGAAGGGAAGGGAAGGGGAAGGGAAGGGAAGGGAAGGGAAGGGGAAGGGAAGGGAACGGAAGGGAAGGGGAAAAGAAATAGGAAAAAGGAAAAAAGAAGTAAGAAAGGAAAGGGGAAAAGGAAAAGAAAGAAATAAGAAAAAAGAAAAAAGGAAAAAAGAAAAAAAACACGAGCAAGAGAAATACAATTGATCATATATTTGCAGACACCTATTAATTAAATCTCTGTCTTGTCTGTGAATAAATGCTTGTCTTGTATATGTAAATAAACAATGAGCCTTGTTTAGGTTTAAATTTCTATTTTTTAAAAAAATTTATAAGGCTTGATGAATTCTCGTTACCCGAGGAACAAATCATTTTCAGCAGGCACTGTAAGGTCCACTTGCAGCTTCCGCCTGAGATGGGATGAGCTCCACTATTTCTGCTTTGGCTTTTAAAATCCACAGTGAGTATTGCTATATCTAGTAATTTAGAAAACATACTGACTAGCCTGCTAAAGTGAAAAAAACCCAAATGTAATTTACTTTATGTAATGGGATGATGAGAAAATTTCTTTTGACAATTCTGTTTCTAAAGTCTGATATTAACCTGTGCTCCAATTTTGGACAAGGAACTGCTGCTATTATTGTTCGTTTTTTCCTTTTTAAACTAGAATATGGTGGGTTATTTTCCACGCACGGATGCCACAGTGCTTGATATATCTATTATTCTTTGAATTGTTATGGGACTAAAACTCATCTTAGACTGTTATGGGACACAATTCCATAATTAAGACCCCCGCAGAGAGCTAGAAGCATCAACTTCTCACACCTGACGCTAAATCACTGCTCAAGTGATTTAGAAGCCCACTTCACGCTGTCAAGGGTGATGGAGAAGCAATAAGCCCCAGTAACTTCCAGTGGAAAGCGTGATTCCCATTGTCTACATCCCTTTGGGAAAATAATTTAGGGAATTTAAAACATAATTTTTAAATATTGAAGTGAGGAGTTAAGGATTTGGCATGAGAAAGACGTGTAACTCACTGAAGAGCAGGTTCCATAGAGCTTTAACAAGGGTTTTTAGGTAGGAAATTTTTATTTCTGGTGCTAAATGATGGTCAGACCCTTAGTGTCTGAGCACTGACTCTGCCTGGATGAGCAGAGTCAGCAGTTCAGGAGGCATGCTGCGTTGGCACGGCACTTCCTCTTACAAGAACAGCTGTTGGCACCGTCAAGTGACACAGGCCATTACAAACCCCCAAGGGAAAATCCCAAAGGATATGGCTCCGAGCAAAATCGTTCAGATGTGTCCTTTGTTTTCCTGAACGAATACACCTGAAGAATAGATTCTATTTCAAAGAATTACTGAAATCTTCAGGGTATGGATTGCTTACCCACATTCAAAATGTTTGATGGGTTAGGCCCGAATTAAGATGGCCTAAATTCTGTATGACTTGGCCTGTGGCCAGCCAATGGGAAATATTATGGTCGAATGTGGGATTAAGTTGGTGCAATTTGGACATTAGTCCTCTAATAGAACCAGTGAAATGAATGGATAGCCTTAAACATTGAGCTGCAGGTTAGTTTTGCAAGAAAGGATAGCGGAGTCTGCCCTATCACCATATACCTTGTAAAAGTTTAATAAAAGATATTTGTTTCACCCCAAAGGAATAACGATAATATCACTTTGAAATTGTTAGGAAAATGCTGAGCATTAATCTGCCACAGCCTTTAAATCATTGTTCGTATGCATTTAATCTTCTTCTCCTTTAATTAGAAAAAGTTGTAAAGTGGTAGATTCATCTGACGTTGGACTCAGCAACACATTACTCAGATGAAATCACACTTGAGAGTGCTGTGGACTGGACCCGAGTAGCTTAGCTGATAAGGCACTGGTTTGTCATCTACAAGACAACAGTTCAAGACTTCTCTGATTTCTTAAGTCAAATTAATTTAGTTATGTCAGCTATGCTGCCATAAGATGATAATCCAAGCTGCGTGGATGCCAGACATACTTTTCCCTTCTTTGGCTAGGCTGAAACTGTGTCAGAAACACTGCGGGTAGCAAGAATTCATTTCAGGTGTGGCGAGGAAAGCGGAACGTTTGAATTGCATGAATTATAAAATAAGTGACAATATATATGGGCTCCTCTGATTCGACTGGTCTAGGATTTTTTTCCTGTAAGACCCGCTAAGACCCGGAGTGAAACGCTTCCAGCCCACTTGAACTCTGGTTGGGTGTAGGATCTAGCTATGAAGTTTATTTAAAAAAACCACCAAAACAGCAACCAAATGAAAAAAACCCTCACTACCTTTTCTGCGCGGGGTTCTAGACCATGGGACTGTCATGACTCAGCAGAAGAATAGTCCACTTCGTGTGTTTCTCAGACGATCCAGCGTCTTGCAAACCATTCCTCTGAGGAGACGCGGTTTCCCCTGCAGAACCCTCTCTCCTCGGGTGCCGGTTTCCTTCCATGGATTTCCCCTGTGACAGTAAATCTTTTCAGGAGAGATATGAGGATAACAGAGCCTAAATGCTTACAGAGAAAACACAAACATTCTTCTGCAAAAGTGACTCACTCGGGGAGAGATAAAGGAGCTGGAATTTTCCTAAGGAAACGTCTTATTAACTTATGTTTTCTGTCTGTATCTCCGTCAGAAAAAGCTGTCGTTCACGCTACTTCCTCAATAACTTCCATTTCAGACAAAATGTTGCAGAGGGAGCAAGGTCCCAGAGATGTAAAATACATCCCGGTTTTGTCAAAGTATGTGGCTGGGTTGGGAAATGGAGTCTTTTAACGGTCCCACTGATAAAAGCGATTCTCAGCACGAGCCGTCAGAATATCCACTCATGCGAGAATTGTGACGATTCAGGCCACAACACGGACACGGCCCGTACACGGCGCATAGACGGCCATCCCCAAGTAGGTACACTGTGTAGTAACAGAAATCAGCATAAACGGAGACCAAAATAATTCCCATTCTGGAATGAACTGCCCATATCTACGCAGCATCGCACAGAGATCTGGAAACACGGGTGCCGTTCAGGAATATTAAACTGGGAAATAATGACGCTAAGATAACATCCCTCCCTATTCTAATGCTAAGGGAACCGATTTAAGCCTGTTGCAAAAGATGGAGATATCAGAGACAGAAAGAGAGGTGCAAATAAAACTTTGGAAGTGGTGTTGACTGTAGGGACTCTGTCAGTGCCGTCCACTTCAAGCACAGCAACCGATAGCGCAGCTTGAAAAGTCACTGATCGCCTGAAAATGTGCCACTGTCATGTTATTACCAAGAGGCCTTGATTGCTGTGAAGGCGTGTAATTGAAATTCTTATTTGCTATTAAAAAATGTGCTTAATATTAGTCTTCTCATGCAACTTCTACGTTGACATCCCAATTATCCGATTGACTTAGCTGGTAGCATCGCTTCAGTTTTTGCAATAGCCTCGGTGATGATCAAATTTCTCAGGAATGATTGTCCATAATCCATCAGAGCTTGTAAAACTTTTACATTTATCATAGAGCAAATAATCTGGTAAGCGGCCAAGCCTTCTTTTTCCACCAAAGAATACTAAAAAGAATCTAATTCCTGGAATCCGATGCAAATGTGTTTTCCGTGAACTGCTCTGTATCCATGCACAGTTCAGAAGACGACATCAGAGAAGTTATTTAATGAGTAAAATATTGTTGTTTCTCCCCCTCCCTCCACTAGAATTCCACATATCAAGTTTTCCGAGACACATATGCTCTTTTTAATGACTTGAAATACTTTTCTAATGATTAAATTCTGCTTAGCTGTAGTAGGCTCTTCTGGACCTTCTGGATGACAATATAATGTATGCAACCAGCGATAGGCTGTAAACATCCATCTTAGGCCACTAAAATCAATGTTTGGAAAGCTGAGTTGTCCATACCAACTTTGTTTCACAGCTTGTGTAATAATTATTCCCAGTATTAAATATTATGGCTCAATAAAGCCATTTGGTGTAGTGCTGTCCAGCTACTTGAAACTGCATTGTCTAAATTATTCAGCTGCATTTCTGCAACACTTCTGAGTCACGTAGAGTATTTTTTGCCTTGAAATTCAGGAGGTTGCTTGACATTTAAAAGGCACTTCTTCAAGGTTTGTGACACGGAAATCAATTGCTCTATAGGATGAGACTGTAGTGCTTTCATGTTGGTAGTGATTTCTGTTTCCTGTACTTTTTCGTGGTTCAATAACTTCCAGCTTCAAAATACGGGGTCATCTTTTAGCGTGCAGCAGACGGCTACTATCTCAAAAGCTTCAGGTGGTAACTGCTGCGTACACACACAGGCGATGGGATAAAGGCCAAAGCCAAGAAATGCCGTGACAAGGTGCCATCTCCAAGGCAACTGCTGTGGTTGGGCAATTTTTCTCAAGCACTCATTTTCTTGAGCAGACAATTGTTCGTTAAGGTGTGGAGGTATCGGCTCTGCCGCGTGTGGAATGTGGCATGGGCTGCTGTCCCCGTGAGCGTCTCCTGTCCTCTGGGGCGGCTCCGCTGCAGTCGGTACGGAGAAATTGGGCATCGCTGCAAAGTCGGGGGCCTATGCTGCAGACACAGGCGGGCAGAGGTACTGTCTTTCCAAGTTGTCTTCTCACAGCTGCTGGCAAGGAACACAAATTTGTATGTTGCGAGGGAGTTTCTTTTCTACTCACCCACCACCGTATTTAGTAAGTTGAGGCATTTACTATAAAATCACCTAGTTAATCGTATGGTTTTCAATTCATTCTAAGTGTTGCGGAGAAGAGATGGTTATGACATAGAGGAGAGACGGAGATGTCAGCAGGGAGGTCATTGGGTTGTGTATCACCTTCCATCCCTCGCCAAACAACTTGCCTCCTGTGCCTGGAGGGATCAGGAGAACCTTTCAGGACATCAGCAGGCAGGGATGGCGCAGGGACTGCAGGCTGGGCAACCAAACGTGCCCAGGCTGCTGGCCATTCCTCTGAGTTGACATCTCTACGCCCAGCGCATGCCCTTCACCACCTCTCCCTCTCAGAAATTCCTTTATGTGTGCCCAGAATCCTGCAGATCAATCACACCCTTGTTCCCGCCCTCGGCAGGAGTAGGGCATTCTCTCATCTTAGGTATCTCCTTTATTTTTTCCTGCATGGCCAAGTTTCTAGTTCTTCTGATGTCTTGACTCTGGATCCCCGCTTTTAAACTTGTAAAATTCTTCCTGTTTTCCATGAAGTTTTCCCGCTCCGTACTCTGGGTTCTAGCCTTTTGCTCATGTTTCCAAGTTCACTTTTTCATTACTTCCCCTTCACCCCACATCTGCTCTGGTGCCTGCTGTTTCTGTCTTCCTGCACCGGAGTTTTCGCTTCTTCCCACAGGCTGCTCTGGAAAGCTCTTTTTTTAGTAGACTCTCAGCCATTATCTGCTCACACGTAAGATTAATTTGCTGCCTTTGAGGTATGCAGGCAGTAGAAAGGAGCAGTAATAGTATTAAACAGTCCGGAGAGCCTGGCTGCTCCCTAAGCGAGGTTTTTCTTGTGTTTTAAATTGCATGAAAGTCAAAGCATTTTGTGTCTATGGGTTCCTGGAACATTTTGACACTTATCAGCTGAAGCACTCCCAAGTTGTCGTCTTATAAAAGGAGCAACTGGGCCTGGTGTTGGATTTTGCTTTACCATGCCGTTCAGAAGCTAATGGCATGATATTAAAAAAAAATAAAAAATAGATTTAAGTGCTGTGGAAGTTTTATGAAAGTTTTATAATTCTCTCATAAGACCAAAATATATTTTTTTTCAGACTTGTCCTGAGAACCATTCAAGTATGCACTTTATCAAACTCCAAACCAGAATGGTTCATAGTCACTTACCGGTATTTCAAAGTTGGTTGTTTAAATTCGGTACTTTGTACCTCGAAGGGAAAAAAGTACGCATATTAAGGTTTAAAAAAAACACCAAACCAACCTGCAAGTGAAAAACTGGACCTCGGGCTTTGTTTGCAATATCCCTGCTGTAGCTCTTTGGAATATCTTGGCGTTGTGGTGTAGTTTTCCCACATTTCAGAGGACACCTTGAATAAAGAGCTCCGCATGGATCAGTTCATCCTCTATTTCATTATGGTACTGTAGAAATCCAGCTGACACCTTGAGTCTCAAAGAGAGATAGAGTAGATCTGGAAAATATTCCGAGGGGTGACAGGATTGACTCAGAGCAAGGAAAGACTTTCTCAGAAAGAAAGAAAAAAACCCACTTTGGGAAAGAAACAGAACGGGGGAGGCAGAACATGAAAGAGGCCAATAAAACTGTAACTAGCACGGAGAAGTCGTTTGCTATTTCTTTGAATATTGTAACTAAGGGACATCAAAGCAAACAGAGGGAGAAGGGGTTCTTTGTGCAGTTAGGTAGTTCAGCCATGGACCTCTTTGCCAAAGGATGTTACAAATGCTAAAATAGTCCATGGTTTGTGGGGAGGTTTGACGTGTTGGTGGAGGAACAAACTATTCGGTGTGACTATACCTACAGAAATGACTTCTGGTTCAGGAAATCCCTTAACTAAAAAATAAGCAGATTCTGAAGCTACCTTCATTTTTATAATCTTTTTTAGGTGGGCCACTTTTGGAGACCAGGTAGTAGTGTACTGCACGGACCATAGGTAGCGTACCCAGGACTATTTTCTTGTACTTCATCACTTCACAGAATTGTCTGAAAGGTGGTTTTCGGTTCTTCTAGCAGCCATATATCTCCCCACCAATTTTTAAAAATGTATTGTATTGCCAATATTGTAATGCGGAGGTTGAAGGCAAGAAAAAAGAGGCAGAAGAACGCAACAGTTAGTGTGGATTTATTATTGTGCAGGAATTGACACTTCAAAAGATCTTGGTTCCCGCTGACTGTCCTTTCTTGGTCGCCACATTTCAACAGCTGGGTTGAAATTCCGTACGTTAAAGGCGCTTTTGAATGGCGGTTATCCAACATTCATTTGCCAAACTTATGCGTTTGAGAACTTTTTGAACAGAGGCAAGACTGTGACCGTGCCCCAGAAATGCAGAAAGCTGATTGTGAGTTAAAGCCCAAGTTGAGGAATCCACAGATGCAGCTGCTGGGAAGGTGTTTCCTGTTCTAGTTCTCAAGGCAGATTTGGCAAGACGCATTAGCGGGTCTCTGGTAAGGAAAACAGACTTTTCCTGCAGCCTTTCAATCTCTGCAAGCTCTTGAAGAACTTGATCGCTCAGAAAAATTAGCCCTAGAACTTAGCGTGTACTTATTATCTATTTTGCTGCTCTGTTTTATTTTGTTTTAACGAGTACTGTTCGATAACGTGAAGTCTAGTAGTAATGTTGGGTTTCTTTTGAAGCAAGTTTAACTTTCATTTTGATCTTTTATATTGTACCTACTCTTGGCTTTATCGCGTATAGCCAAAATATCATTTTCTGTGTGCTCTTTCTTGAAAGCTTTTTTAAGTTGAAAGAAATTTCAAAAGGAAGCTACGGCAAAAAATGAACAGAATTTAATATAGAAAGGTGCACTGGGATCAAGGGAGATGCTTTTACCAACAAATTTAATACTTATATAGGTAGCAAACCCAACTGGACTTATTTTTCCTCTACTACAATATATGTACATGTAGATTTTTAACTGATCAGCCATTCTTCTTAACTTAGTTTTTAATAGCAAGCTAACATAGAACAGGAAACCAAAGGAGCTCAAGAGCTGTAAATATGAATTAGAAGCTTTATTGCTTGTACTTTTCCTTATCCTTGTGGGAAAAAAAGAAAAAGGCTAAATACGTCCTTTCCTCTTTCTTTTCTATTTTGAATTTGGGCCGATGTGGGTGTGGAATTTTGGTGCCAGCTCAAAGTTTTAGTTAACCGTAAAGCCCACTACCAATCTGCCACGTGTAATTTGGCACAATCCCGAGCTAGGTCTGTGAGTAGATCAGGAAAGCGAAGCCGGCGGCAATTTAGGTCAAGAGATGGCAAGAAGCATGTGTAATTGTCTCCAGTGCTCCCAATTAACTCTCAGAACGACACTGAGGAGAAAGTTGCAGCGACAAGGCCAGGCAGGCCCTCACGGGCTGAACAAAGTCTCCAAATGCCTGTAAGTTTTGGGAGGCGAAGGTCACAGGAGCAATATCGGGCCACTCCGAGTCTATGCCATAAACTGTCAATAAAGAGCTCTTGTGCGAAGCAGGCCTCATGTTTTCTCTGCCTATGTTTGTTTTTCACCGGCACCCCATCAATTCACGGTGCAGGGTTAATAAAAATCCACACAAGTCTCAAGGTGTTTCCTTTAAACGTCCTTGGAGGTTGCGTAGATGGACAAGCCCACGCAGCTGCCCCAGCGCCCAGACCCCTGCTGGTCTCTCCTCTTTAGCGTGGTACGTTTTCACCTGTACTCCATATATCTGGCATGATTAAACTGCAGGGCTGCGTTTTTAATGAAGTTTATCTGAACAAAAATTTTGCGTGTAACATAAATCCCAGGAATCTGTCACGAGAGGAAGACCTGAATCATCTTGGCCGCACTGCCAGCGTATCTAATCCTTTTTATCACTCCTTGACAAAGACAACCCCCCAGTTCTGGTTAAAGAGAAGATGAAGCTCTTCTGTCTGATCTTCCTGGCCCTCGATTCATTTTTATTCAACTTTTTAAAAGGATATCTCCGACCTTTACTCTCATTTTGTCTTCTTAAACATCTTCTGGCTGTCTTCAGATTCCATGACATTTTTTACAACATTGGGTTTGGGCTGAAAATTCATATTAATAGCAAGGTCGAAAGAAGCACACGCTAATACCTTGGAATCGCAGCAGCTATTCATCAAGTTTAATTGCCATCAGGTCTACTTAAAAGATAGCTGATTTACCTGCGCTGCATTACACAGTAAAGGAGTATTACATGGAAAATACCAGAAAGAGACAATTATTTTAGCAGGTGCACACTGATTTGAGCTAATTTCTAAGCTAATGAGCTAGGTTCCTGTGGTTTGTTTTGGGTTTTTTTTTTCATAACATTCTGAAAAAAGATCAAGATTTTCCATAGTTTTTATGACTTTATAAAGGTGAATATCCCAAGCAAAAGAAAAAAAAGTAATTTTAAAAAAATACTCTTTTACAAGTCAGTCAGTTTCACCGAGGATTTCTGTGACCATCAGAAAGTTTTGTACATACATGACAGAAAGCCAGGCTGATGCTGCTCAAACGTGGCTTTTTTGTACACCTCACTACGTCAAGATAGAGATAGAACAACCGAAAATTATTCGATCAGTCGTCTGTCAGCTCCTCAGGGCTCTGTGATGGTTTATCTCCAATTCTAGTCATTTCAAAGGTCAAATGATTTTTTTTTTTTTAAAAGAAAAGACAGCTAAAGCAGAGTGTCAGGAAGTGAGATAAGGAAAAGCCTTTTATGTTTGAAAATATTGCCTTATCTTAAAGTTCACTTTTCATTTAAAAATAAAGGTCAGCTCTGAAAAGAACAAACGATATTTTATTAGGTAAAGGAAGCAAATACAATTGGTGCATTTTTTTTTTCAGTAGAAGAACATAAGCATGTTGTTTTCTACAATTGTCAGTAGATCACCTATCGTAACAACTCTCATCGTTATCTATGTATATTGATTTATTTTTTTAAGTGAATGGCCTTAACTTTGTGGCAAAATGTAGTTAATGAAAGATAACAAGACCTGAAGTTCTAGGAAAGACTTTGCTATGGACAAGCCATTTCATCACTGGATTCAGAAATTATCCTGCGGAAGAGGAAGTTTTAATCAATCATAACGAATAAGATCGCAACTGAGAAAATTATCTAGACCTCTTTACGAATAAGAGTATCCCTTTCTCACGACTGACCATAACACGTTTATTCTACAGGAAAGTGTAACCCTTTTTTAGTCTGTGAAATGACACCATGAGACCCTGACCTTAAAAAATAGACATTATGTCACCTACCCAAGCGTTACGGTCCAGTACTGATGCTTCTGAGAATAACAGGAAAGAATGTGAGATAACACCAACAGGGGCAGTGAAATATCTGAATCATACGCAGGTAATTAAACGTACTCCCAAACCTCACATTCTGATTAATCAGGAATTACCACAGCTGCAAACAGTGTTGGCAACAAAGCATAAAACCACTCGATGCTGCACTGGTTTGGAACTGAGAGCTTTTCTCATGTTTTACACACTGTTGATCACAGGCTTACTGTAGCTGAAATATTTTAAAAGCAATTAGTTAATTCAGGAAACAAATCTTATAAAATAATTTTCTGGACAACAAAGATTTATTCAGAACGTTGGCTGGCTGCAGAATCGTTCTTGGATGGTTCTGTGCACTAGTTTCTCAAACATCCTCTTCACCTCCTTGTGCTCTCTCTTGCACAGAGCTACCGCAAGAGCGGAGGTAAGGAGTCCTTGCGGAGTGATTAGAAGTGCAACATTCATGAGAGGAAAAGATATTTCTCTCAACATACTTGATGAGGCATTAATTGCAATCTCCTCTGAAATTCTTGCAGAGATCTATCTAGGCCGCTTAACAGAGGTCTAATGTTAGGATACAAAATACATGCATCAATTTAAGCCAATTAAAGTACAAACCGAACCTATAAAAGCATCTTGCTAGCTGAAGACTGGCCCGTGTGACTGCACTTCTGAGGTATTAGTGTCAGTGATGAGCTCATCCTGACCTCAGGACCACACAGTCTATCATCTGAAAGCAAAGTGATTCTTGGGATTTAACTCTTTTTCACAGCCCTTCCATCTTGTCTGATTTAGCCTCATACATATTCTCAGGGGAGACCTTCTCGCTCTCTACAGCTCCCTGAAAGGAGGGGGTAGCCAGGGGGGGTCGGGCTCTTCTCCCAAGGAACAGGCCATGGGACAAGGGGAAATGGCCCCAAGTTGTGCCAGGGGAGGTTTAGGATGGATATTGGGAACAATTCTTACCCTGAAAGGGCTGTCAAGCATTGGAAGAGGCTGCCCAGGGCAGTGGTGGAGTCGCCATCCCTGGAGGGATTTCAAAGCCGGGCAGACGTGGTGCTGAGGGACACTGGGTAGTGGTGGGCTTGGCAGTATTGGGTTGATGGTTGGACTCGATGGTCTTAAAGGTCTTTTCCAACCTAAACATTTTTATGATTTTATGATTCTATATTTCATATTTCTTTCATTACTGAAGTACTGAATGATGAAATAGATAATGCAGTATATCTATCAGATGAGAAGTGCCTGCGGAGTTCTTGATCATCTATATACAGATAATATGGTAAATAGGGGTTAATGAAAGGTAGTAGCATTGAGATCTTTGAGAAATTGTGTAGCAAAACCGCAGTTGTCCTACAATGTCTGTTTAGGACCTATTGAAAAGGTATGAACGTGGCCAAAAGTACATAGGACTGTGCAATTTCTGTTTGCATATTTGTATTGTTTCCAGATTGTTTTTATCTAACGACTTTTCACATCTAGTAGAAATCATTGTATTTTCACTCGTTCCGATGAAGCCAATTATGGTTCCAGCTGAATTGTTTCCATTCAACGAAAATATTCTGCAAATATTTGCTAGCGTATCACAATAAGTAATTCTGGCAATTAGCATCTTTTTGTGTGAAATTCTCATATGCTTTTGAGAAACACCTCTTCTTGCAGACAAAATTTTCTTTATTTACAGGAAAAAAAAATCACAGAAACAATGCTGGGCTTTTTTAAAAGCTCTTGAATGATTGACCATGAGGCAATCATGTCAGATGTTACCAACACAGAATCATAAACAACTAATAATTGGAGAGAATTATTTTGAGTCATTCCATTGACTTGAAAAGAATTTTCTATTAACCTCGATAGCAAATTCCATCACCTCTTTTTGTTTCCTCTGGGGGGATATTTTTAGATGAAGAAATAAGCCATACCTATTTAATGAACTATCTGTTGCAAAGTTACTCCCTTAATTCCAGTCATCAGATCAAACCTTTACTATTACCTGGGAAAAGTCACTTACAATCTGTCAAGTACTCTAAAATGTTTACCATGTGAAACAGGAAGGATTCTATTTGTTTTGTGATGGAAAAGCAAAAGGAAATGTTTCTGCAGCAAACAACATTCAATCTTCCATATTGCCCAAGTGAAAGTTATGGTCCATCAAAAACTTAACTGCTTCTCTCTTTAGGTTAATGTTTTACAGCAGAAAAGTGAGGCATTTTATTGATCTCCCCCAAATTACAAATTCTGTGACGAATGAAAAAGTGACTTTTTAGCCATTGGTATTGGTAGCAATGTCCTATTTCTCCTATTGAAATACAAGGACAAGTTAAAGCCTTATTTCTAGACAAAGTTTCTGCTTTTTGCATTAGACGTATTTTGTAAGACGCATAGCTCAGAGCTTCTTTTTATATTCAAAATAAGGGGAGATTTTCCACCTACTTCAAATTGAACGCAACATGGTCCACAAGGTTTCAAACTAGGGCCTAGGGAAATTATTTGCCTAAGATAAAACTGACCTGAAGCTTTAAGCAAAACTGAAACAAAACTTTGTAGCTTGCAAGAATCTGATTGAAAATAACCTGCAAGTTTAACACATTATTGTTGGGAGGTAAAAAAAAAAAAAAATTTTCATCCTTCTTGCAACAAAGCTTGCGGAAGAGTCTGTTCTATGAGGCCTACAACCTTATTTTGGGGGTTCGAGTTGCTTCAGGTAAGCATCCAGACTTTTAGATGCTTATTTAATAGACCCTCTAAACCTTCTGAGGTTTGCCCATCTCCAATTTAAAAATCCTCTCTGGAGGGGAGTTTTCCAGCTGTAAGCTCTCCAAAAGCACACCTGGCAAAACAACATCTGCCTGACAATGACGGGGGGAGCCTCCGTAAAGGCTGACATATGTGCACGTACAATTGGGCCTTATAGCAACAAAGCATTTTACAGCTTAGTGTGCACTGGGGAGTCCTGACTCCTGACAGGAAAATATGATGGCTTTTAGACTTTAAATTACCGTGAAGCTGTATCCACAGCCGGTGCAGGTACAACATGCTCGTCTGCAGATGGCAGGTAAGGGAGGTCACGTCCATAACTGCCTCCTCCTGCTTCCCAGCGTTGTCTGAGATGCCGTTGTTGCAACTCAAGACCAACATTTTCGATGGCAGTTGGTTCCAGCTGCCGACACGGCGCTGGCTGGAAGCCTGTGAGCTCCAGTACTGGCGCAGAAGGCTTCTGTCGGCACTTCCAGATGATGAAATACCATCCCCTGTCTATCATGGCATCTCTTCCGTGAGGTTCGGGGCACAGTCTGTCATGGTTCGGTCACTTAGGAGAGACGGGGTCAGTGAACAGGGCTGCTTGGAGGTGAATCAGCTGGAGAGCTCGCGGAGCCACCACTGTGAGCCAAACGGCCGACCTTTGAAGATAGGGAGGGTAAATCTTACATGGGCAGGTTCCTGAAAACTCACAAAGGCGCTTTAATTCTGGAGGAAAAGGGACCGATGCCTAGCCTGTTTTCTTACGCTGACCTTGGTTTTAAGATTCTAACAGAAATTCCAGGAAATACTCGTACTTGGCCAAATTCTGAGAGCAGGACGTGGTCCAGCTGACCACCGGTGGGGCTGAAGGAAATGCACCTCCTTCGAGGAGGAGGGCTTGCTTCTTTTTTTCCCCCAAGCAGTGTATTTATCTGGATACCCAGCCTCAGTCCTTCTCTTCTCAACCTGCCTGAGAGCTTTACGCGTGCGGGAGGGACTGAGCTTTGCTTAGTCGTAGAGGACCAGTACCGCTTTTATAAGGGCAGGCCTGAGCTTTTATTAAGGTGGCTTCAGAGGACTTCCAGGGAGAAAAGCTGTCTGGGAGAGCTGCTGAAGTCTTCTAATAGCCCTAATCCAAACGCAGGGTTTCTTCACCCATTTTTAACGTAACCCTTTTCCCCGCTCTTATTTTGGCATCCACAGCTCATGGAAATGAGCTCACGGGTGGTTGTGCCATAGCGTGGGATTAACAGGGAATTAAAGGTTTTGTGTCTGTTCCAAAAGCAAAGTTTTATAGCCTAGTGATAAGGAAAAATGAGTCAGAAATGTAAGTTTGCAGAGCCTGCAGCAGGAGAGACAGCAGGTCCTGCTGGGAGGATATAATCAAAATCATTCCCCTCTTTCCAGGCTGTTTGTTTTTTTTTTTTATGTTGTCTTTAACCAGTTTTTCTCGGGACATGGAATTGTTTGTGTCCGAAGCCTGCACTGCACAGTGTGTAAAACCTGAGCTGCCTCCTCCAAAGCGTCTCCTGCAAAATCTCGTGTCGTGGCACCTCGCTGCCCTCCAGACTTTCCCAAAAGCGTGGGTGGGTGGGTGGGTGGGACGGACGGAGAGGTGCCACCAGTGTGACTCCAGTTAGGCCGTTGGACAACACTGTCAGCAGGGGTGAGGGTCGTCGAAAGGCAGAGCTGCTTCCTAGCAAAGTTCTGCTCCTAACGCTGTCCTCTGCGCGCTCTCCTCGCTTTCGTATATTCACTGCTGCACGTTTTTCGGATGTTGAAAAGTTCTGAAATCAGATTTCTTTTCCTGGAGATCGCTGGAAGCACTGAGTAGGTGCAGGCTAGGCGCCGCATCTGCATCTGGCATCCAACGGCCTCGTGGGATCGGACCTTAAAGACCAAGGCCAACCCTTTTAATGAGGACTTAGGCAGCGTCTTACAGCAACACAACTGCCTTGTTGGGAGGTTTGTGTAACACCTACCAAACTGAATTTCCATCAGGTTATGGCGTTTACACACTTCAGCAGCGTACCTTTTATTCCATTTAACTGTATTTCATTTAACTCTTCCTCTGCTGGCCAATGTTCTGTCTCCATTCTTTTTCTTTTTCTTTTTTTTTTTTTTTTGACTTGGTGACATTTTTTATTTCAGTAGGACAGGTTTCTACTGAAATAGTTCTGTATTCAGTTCTGTACTGAAATAATTCATTATTTATACATATACATATAATACTTACATATTATTTATACATATACATATAATACATATATTATGTATTATATCATATATTTTTATATACATTACAGAACAAAAGTTCTGTAAATCATTAGATATTTATAAATATTGGAAATAAATTAATAGCTTCAGATTAATATCCCAGCGTCAAAGACTGAGAGTAAATTTGACACAAGCACAGAGGAAGGACCTAGGCAAAAGTAAAGCTGCTCTTCTTCGGCAGAAAGCTCTAAATCTGACTTAATAGTCACGTGAAATATCGGTCCATTCTTTCACGAACAACGAAGAGTTAAATGAGTCTCAACACAGCTTCCGAGGAAGGCTAATAATCGTTAAATCATCAGATTAAGTCAGAAAATGGAAAGGATACCAGTGAAAATCAGGGGAAAAGTAAGGGTAACAAACTGAGATTGGTCATGTAATTCACAGGCTTTATCTTGACTTTGTTCAACCCAGAGAAAGAAAAAGTAGAGGATGGGAACATCAGGTGTGGACTAGAAACTTCAGGTGCGGGACGGTGTTTCTATACCCTGGCAGTGCAGGACAGGACGGCTTAAGCGGGCCAAAAAGCATCCAGAAGTTGGATAGAACGGCTACCGAACATACTGCAAAAGGTCACTGGAGACCTCAGTGACGGGCAGTTGCCCAGCAGGACGGCCCTCATCCCTTTGGGCACGTCAGCTGTTATAGGAAGGACACCATGGCTAAAAACGTAGGTGGAAAAAACTCTCAGTTCCCTTCACACCTATCACCGTGCCAGGACCCCCAGCTGAAGGCTTACAGATGTGTCTCCTCACCCGGACAACACCGATTCCACTGAGACTACGAACGTTTGCCCTCGCCAGTCACCGAAGACCAGGCAGCTATGAGCGCAGGGGATGCGACGCTGATGGCTTTGGTGGCCTCAATACTTCTTTGTCGAAAGGGATCAAAAGAATTTGTAAAGTACTGAGAGGCTGCTGGGTTTCTTCCAAGCTTGGAAGAAGCCAGATGACTGTACGCTGCGACTGCTCCACGGGACTGGAGAACGAGAAATCTGAATTGATTGGACAGGACTATGTCAATTAAGCATATGGGAATGTGTTTGTCATGCTCAACTATGCATTTAAATTTAAATATCAGGTTTATTTAAATATTTTATTATTTTATTATTTAAATATTAAATATTTAAAGAACGGGTACGAGCAAATCCAGCCTCCAGAATGTTTTAATTAAAGCTATTTTAAATAGCACTCACAAAGTTTGTATTTTAAAATGTGCAAGATGTTTTTCAGAGATTTCTTTTCGGTAATGTGGAGGTCTAATCCTGCATTTTACTTTCTGAAATATTTGAAACAACAACAGAGCCCCAGGCTCTGCTGCAGCAAGGAGTTAAGGTGAGGTGCAGAAAAAAAGGGCTGGAATAACTGTGCATAATATTGCCTCATCAGCCCTCCACCATGTCAGCCATGCCACAGATATTTCTGGATGCAGCCGCAGCATCTGTGGAACCGTATTCCAGCTGTTCTCAGAGTTTCCCATTTCTGGAAGCCTGCCCTTCCCTCAGCTCCCACCGCAAATGTCCACACACCAGAAATCCAGTCTTCCTCCGAGAGATCAGTCCCAGACTAACCAGAGATTACACCAGAATGTCTCTGCTATTTTCTCACCCTCATCTAAGGACCTTTGGAATTACAAAGTCAGGCATGAATTCATTAGCTCAAAGTAAGACCCCGGCGCTTCAGTGAAGGAGCCCTGGCAGAATTGTGAGTGAAGGTCCTTCCCAAAGTCACTCAGGTCTTCAGCCCGGGCACAGCCGAGCTGCAAATCAAAAGGATGTCAAAGCATGCAGTAAACCACATTTTAATTAGTCACAAAAAAAACCCCAAAGAATTGAATGAACATGTTTCCTGGTCTGCCTAAAATTTACACAACTTGCTTGATGACAGTCAACAATTCTGTCACTTTCAGATGTCACCAGCCATCACTTGCTTGGGCATTTCTTCAGGTTTGGAGGAGTCCCATCTGCCCTTCCCTTGCTCTTTCTCTTTTGGTTTAAAAAAACTTCCTACTGTGGTGTCCAAATATTTGGGAAAGCCATCTCAAAACACACAAAACTTATGCAGAATTACCCCAGATTTTCTTTAAAGAGAAAGAGAAAAAGAGAAAGAGGACTAAACCTTCAGAGTCCTGTTGAGAATTTATATACCTGCATATATCTGATTCCTGATATCTGTAACCTCAAATGTGCTCCACAGAACTCCGGTGGATTCTTATTTCCAATGACTCTTAGTAATCTTATATCCTACTTCATTTTTACAACATCGCATGCTGAGCTTACCTTTACGTGGCTCATGAGAACACAGACTATATTAAGTAAGTACGTGTAGTACGCTTGCGTGCACCCACAGATCTTTGTAAAATAAAATTAAACTGCTGAAACCAAGCTATATTCACATAATAAGTTACTCTAGTTTAGTACTGGGTTTTTTTTGCTGAAGAAATTTGGATTTGCTGCAGGATTTTTTTGCAGGTTTGCTACAACAGCACTGGGTTTAACCAATGGATGTAAATTAGCAAAAAAGAAGTGCAGGATACTGGACGCATTAGTGTGTGCTGGTTACACACGAGATTTTAGGCTTGTCCACCTAAGCATCACGGAGCATTTTGGCCTCCACATCTCATTTTTTGGACTACATCTTTCAAGAGAACTTCTAAACTTTCTTGTGTTCTAAACTTTTCTTATGATGACTTCTGTTCAGAAAGATGACTGTTCTCCATCTAAAAAAGAAAATCTTTCAAAATCTGTTAAGCTGATCATTAAATGCTATTGGGTTCAAATATAGGGGGTAGTCACAAGATTTTAAGGCAAATTATTACCATTGTTATCATCGTGACATAGGGATAAAATCTTTGTAGCCCTTCCTTACTACAAAAGGCCGAGGGAATCAAGGAACTTCTCCAGTATCGTGACACTAAAAAGCAGACTCAGTGCAGCATCCTCAGCTGTGTCATTCTCAGCCCCAAAGCAAAAAAGGGTAGATGCAAAAGGTGACACTGATAAGGGAATTATTTTGTTATGCAATCGACAGCCCTATTCCTTTTTGCAAGGCGACATCGTAGCCAGGAGTTCACGCAGATATTTTTTTCCCTTAAGAGATTTTTTGGCTGTGTAGAATATCCTGTGTAGCCAGGGCTAAAATAACAAGGGCTTAGGGTGAGCTGCAACTATCTGGCAGCAGATCTTTCGCCTACCTCTGAAAAATAGCAAAAAACCCTTTTCCTCTAGGTATCTTATTCTATAGCAGGTTTTCTTCTTCAAATTTATTTCCTCTTTTTTTCCAGAACATCAGTGCTGACCTTTAAGAGGAAAGTATTACAAAACCAACTGGTGTAGAGGTGAGACACCCAGCACGGCAAGCTGCTTACAAGATAATCAATAGCTCTGCGTAGAGCGAGGGAAGCGAAGTCTAGGGTAAGGAATAATGTTACTGGAAGGATTACTAAAATTATCGTGATATTCAGAGATTCCATTTTGCTACTTTTCCGGCCAAAAATTGGGCTTTGTCCACAGAGCTTGACAAATGGTAGTGGGGCAAGTAACAGACAAACAGAGAGAGATGATATGTGAGTGATTGTGGTTGCTTGCAGAAAAATTTTCTGTGCTTTGATTTAAGTTTTGTTTGCTGTGGCAGTGTTTTTCTTCATTTCCGTGATACGCGCAAAGAAAATAGCATCTATTAACTTGTTTTAAAACTTTTGCATTATTTTTTCTTGGCCTGGAGTAAATAGGCAATATCAGAGAGTCGTGGTTATTTTCTGAGTGGATGACCCAGGATTAGAAAAAGGGTGGGAATGCTGACCTATTGTTCATTCATTTCAAAGAAATGAATTTTTCTGAATAATTCCTGATTTATCTTCATGCCTCAACTGTTTGTGTGCAACTGTTACGTTGAAATGAGTATGAGGTGGGTGGGAGAAAAGGCGTTTGATAGTGTCTCAGTTATATGGATTGAGAGAAGGATGAACACGATGGCAGTATGAATGGAGAAGGCTGTGTGTCCGCAACGGAGCCGCGCAAAAGGATGAGCTGAACCCAATAGCCCGAATAGGGAACCAACTCTCTTAACAGGTCTGGGAAACCAGTGCCTAATTTATATCAAAATAAACCGGAGTGGGATATATGATAGTGAGCTGTGTTAAGAGATCTTGCCCCACATACCCTTCCCGTCTTTCTTTCTCGCCTTTTTCCCAGGATTGGGTAGCGCGTAGCCCATCCCATGTCTTACAGGAAAGTCTGCAGCCTTCGGCGTAAGAGAACCCCCGATTTGGCTCCCAGGTCGGCCCTTAGAAAAGACAGCTCCTGCGAGGTGATAAAATCCTTGGGATTGTGGGGTCTTTGAAAGGATTGCCAGAATTACAGTCGGGGCTGTCCAAGTAAAGAATCTACTCTAAGCCCCTTCTTGGGGACGGGGAAAAGTGCCACCCTGCCAGACCTGCTGGTGGCATCGGGTGGACTCTCTGGAAAGGCGATGCCACAGACTGAAGAACCGCCTATTGCTTTCGTCAGCCTTTGATGCCTATTTTTCCCTAAATCCAGCCCCTAGGTACCAGAAAATGGTAGAATGTATTGAATTTTGGAAGCATTCCATATTTACTTGCAATAACTGCCCTGGGAGACTCATTAATGCTTTAAAGCTTCCTATTAAATGGAAACCTCACAGTATTTTCTTTTTAATAAAATAAACTGTGAGGTGAAAATATTTTCTGTTTGTTTTTTAATTATGCATGCCTGTCTCAAAAAATTACTCTTAATTTGTCGGATTATTTTAGTTTTATGTCCTTTCACGGGCATGTAAATGAATAATGAAAAAAGCGCAATAAAAGCAAACAATAATTATTCAGATTGACCTGAGGCATTGAATGAAATAGAAGAGAGCCTACAGAAACAGATTTCCTATAGCACTACTTTCTTAAGTATACTGAGGTAATTAGCTTTAAGAGGAGATAATTTCAGTTCACTGAGGTTGCTCTTTCAAGTCCTTCTGGGAAATTTGGATTTTCCATTGATAGCAGTTTTAACATGTCAGGCTGGAGCCAGGGTGAATTAAAGTGAAGAGCTACACAGTCTAAACAAACAGTCCTTCCCATTATCAGAAGCCTGACAACATAACAGCATAAACTATAGTCACGTGCCCACAAGTAATGCAGGAACAATTAAAAAAAAATAATAGCAAAACCTCACTGCAATCCATAAACAATATCTGACAGCTTTTATTAAGCTGACGTTTTAAGCTGTGTTATTTTCCAGTTTAACATGTTGCTTTCCTACCGGTCTTAAGAAAATAAACAATCTTCTATTCTTTCTTCTGGTAAAACGGTGACAGCATTCTCTAGCAGTTCCTCATGAAAATAACTGACTAGATCCTCAAAAACACCAATAAGTCACAGGAAAACTCCAGGTTTTATCCCATTTTGAAGGATAGTTAGGATATATACAATATATTTTTTTTGTGGGTAGGGATTTTTTAGTAACTTATTTCACATATTGAAATTTTTTACTTTAACCTATGATTTACATGTCCGTATTACTTTGTGTATAGTCTTGTGTTTTTCTTGTCCCTACTAATTTTGACCCAAAGACACATCATCCATTGTCTATTTTTTCCCCTGCTATTTTGGTTGTACCCCATATTAATTAACATATTAATTCTCTTTTCTCGTTCTGAGAGTGGGTGCTCCAACAATTTTGCTAAACCTCGCCTCTTTCCTCTGCTCATCTCCTCTACAGTCATCAGTTTGTTTCCTCTCATGCTGCTTTCTGACTAAATAGGGACTTAAAGGGTCCAATTACTGCATGACCTGAGGATGTCCCACTCTTTGGCATGGTTATTCTCGTCATAGGGTGTCCTCATTGTGTGCAACTGTAGATGGAGAATTCAAGCACAAAGAGATTAAGGGCCCTGACTCATGTTCAGCAAACACAGAATCATCGAATGGTTTGGGTTGGAAGGGACCTTGAAGATCATCTAGTTCCAACCTCCCTGCCACGGGCAGGGAACCCACCTGTACTTTTTGGAACCCATCAAACATCTGACACTGTTTCAGGCGTTGTCACCTCCCTCGCTTCCCACAGGTGTGGGCTGCTGCCCTTCTGTGAGGTGCCCATGCTCCTCTAGGAAGCTCATGTTTGGCCTCTTTTAGTTCCGTGGTGACTTCAGACCATATCTGGTCTGGAAGGTGGACTGGAAAGCTTGGGTGCAGGCCTGCGTGGCAGCACACCCCAGCTCTTACCCCTGCAGACTCGGTTGCAGGGATTTAGCCATCGTGCCATAGAATCACAGAATGGTCTGGATGGGAAGGGACCTTAAAGACCATCTAGTGCCAGCCCCCCTGGCCTGGGCAGGGACACCTCCCACCAGACCAGGTTGCTCCAAGCCCCGTGCAGCCTGGCCCAGCCATGATGAGCAAGAGGATAAGGCTGTCTCAGCAAAATGGGATGAAGAGCCAGAAGACGACACGTGTTTCAGTGTCCAAACAAATGCTACAGCTACTGAACTGTAGCCTCTGTCCCTGACACCCCTGAGAGTGGATGCCAGGCTTTATTCCTCCCACTCTGCTTTGGTTAGCCCTCCAGCAGTGCCTTCACCTCAAATTCAGTTACACCAGGGACGGGAAAAAGCCCTTTCACCTTTCGTTTTTCAAGGGTATGTTGTTGCAGATCTTTTCTCGTTTGCGATGTGTTCTTTCCTTGCGCCTCTGACCAAGTGTAAGTTAAATGCCAAAGCTGATGGCAACGCCCCTCGTGCATCATCCTGTTCTTTGTACCTACAGACAAGAGGCATTGATAAAGACGTTGCCTTGAGGAGTCCCCTGACTGGAGGGTAAGCAGAAGGAGAAGTTTTTCCCTACCTCAGTGGTGTTTAAAGGTGACTCTGTAGCACACAGAGTGAGCGTATGCTTCTCAACACGAAGTTGTCCAGCCCAACGCCACAGATATCGACGAGATCTCGAGGTGCTGGAGGGAGTGCAGAGGAGGGCAACGAAGCTGGTGAAGGGCCTGGAGAATAAATCTGATGAGGAGTGATGGAAGGAGCTGGGACTGTTTAGTTTGAGGAAGAGGAGGCTGAGGGGAGACCTCATCGCTCTCTACAACTACTTGAAAGGACACTGTAGAGAGGTTGGTGCTGGTCTCTTCTCACAGGTAATTAGCGATAAAACAAGAGGGAATGGGTTCAAGCTGCAGCAGGGGAAGTTTAGGCTGGACATTAGGAAAAAATTCTTCCCAGAAAGAGTGGTGAGACACTGGAATAGGCTGCCCAGGGAGGTGGTGGAGTCCCCATCCCTGGATGTGTTTAAGACTCGTTTAGATGTGGTGTTAAGGGATATGGTGTAAGGGAGAACTTTGTAGAGCGGAGTTGATGGTTGGACTCGATGATCCCAAGGGTCTTTTCCAACCTAAATGATTCCATGATTCTATGATAAGAAAGGCTATTAGATCTCTTCATGTATCACCTGTCCTCTCCCAGCCTCACTGTTAAGATAGATTGTTTTCATACATGCTGTTTGTTGGTCACACGTGCATGGTCAGCTACAGCTCGGCAAAGTGTCTGAAGAATTTAGACCAAAGGCTGCAGAAGCATCACTAGGAACTATGTGGAGAAAGAGAAATCGCACAATATGATTTTCTAGTTCAGGATGTGGATGCTGTTTTCAAAACTGGCTGGCCTGGTAAACAGCCTTATAGTGTTGGTTCCTCGGGTTTTCCAAAGTACCACTGAGGTAGAGGGAGAATTTAGAGTCTTCCATTAATCTATTTTTAATCATTATTTTTCACTTATAAGCATTAAGGATATATTTCAGTGTTTTTCTGATTTGAGCTCCTCTTTTTATTTTTCATATTGCATCGGTCAACCACCTCTGCCTGCAAGAAATTATTATTTACATCTTCTAATGAAAAATAGCATTTGGAAAGGAGAAACGAGGTCTGAAGACCTCAGATAATGCCTAAATAAACAGTAAGCTCTTCAGTAGTTTCATGTTGTTTTCCCTCTCTATAAAATCAATTGTACGCAACACTAAGCTAGAAGGTGGTTGTATATTGTTATGGTTCCATCATGGCAGACATTGGCATAAGAGGGAACTAAAATACGGAAAGCCAAAGGGAATTAGGTGCCCATCCCATTTTAGAATGACCCGAGTGTTAGGAGCAAACATTTTACCCAGACTCCTACAATCAAGACCAGATGCCTTTCTAAATACTACGCTGTAATTCAACCATATTTTTATTGGACACGGTACAGGAATTACTGGGTGAAATTCCATGGTTTCTGTTATGTAAGGACTCAGACTATGGGATGGTGCGATCCCTTATGTCACTAAAATCCCTGAATAACCATAGATGTCATCCCCTCCTATTTGCTCAAGTTTCACTTCCTTGGTTCTTGCGGTATCATAATCCCATTCCGTCTCCAGCCGCTGAAGTAGGTTCTGGGGAAAACTTTGCAGGCAAGGTCTGGATTTTTAATGTAATAAACAGGAAAAAAACCCCAAAACCTTGGAGAAACCTTCCTGTGGCATTTCCACCATGCTTTATGTGCTTATTTCTCTCCAGGAGCAAGCTGAAGGGAATGCGTATCTCTGTTTTTGCATTCACCTTAATGCTGTTATCACCAGGCAATAAATCAAGGAATTTATGCTGGGTTCCTATCTTAAGCATCAGCTTTATCAGCAAAATTGAAATACTGATAAAAAGAAATAGAACCTATTTCTGAAATAGGACTTCCCATGAATTTGCGAATGAGAATGCCTACTGAAAAATGGTTCCCGTACCCTCAGGTTCACTCCCGATGGGCTTCGCAAATTTCCTTTCGAGCTTTGAAAAATATCTCTTCTCCTTTTCATTGGTCAGCATTCCAAAAGCATGTTATTTAAAAGAGTCCAAATGGTGTGAAAACTTTTGCAGAACCCTAATGCAGTTAGAAGCTCTGCATGTTTAAACCCCGTTCAATTATAAAATGAGTTTTAAATGGCTTTTCTTTTTTGTTAGGCAAGATCATTTGAAGGGAGGAGAATTGGAGACTGGTCATGTTTAATGTAACACTCAGGAACCAAAAAAAACCCACCACCCTACCAAAACCTGACCCATAGCCATCGGGGTCAGTGGGCAATGGAATAAAACAATAGGTACACTGTGACCTCACGGTTCCTTTCCTTTGGGTCTCTGAAGTCATTGGAAAACTCGGGTACCCTCTGCTGGCCACGCAACCCATCTGTAGCCCCGGAGCTGCCATCCCCAGGGATGCTGACAGCCCAGCCAGCAGCTTGGAGCAAGAGCTGCCCTGACTTATGTCCTGTTAAAAGAGCAAAAAAAAAAAAAAAATCAAAAACAACCCCACAAAATAAGATACAAGAAAGTTCTAGTCAGGAAAAAGTTTCAGGCTACTACTAGGGGGGGTACTGTAAAAAAGAACATCGCTATCGTGCTGTAAAAAAGAACACCACTAATGGATATATGTGATGTTCCGGCTTTTAAAGGATTTTCAAATGTGCAGGCTCCACCTAAGGGTGTTAGCTTTTCAGAGGGTGTTGCACAGCGCTATGAAACGCCTGCTCACGCCATCCTCCTTATCGTTCGTGTCGGGACCCGGGGCCGCTCAACGGGAGGAGTGTGGCACGGCTGGGAAGCCGCTTTAACATGAAAAAAAAAAAATGCGTATACGGGTTTCTTTGAAGTGGAGCACTGCCTCCTGTTGCGGAGGCACCCGAGATCACTTTTAAGCAGAAAACGGTGAAGTTAAAACTTTGTGTTATCCGCGTAAAGTGACGTATATTTGGTGCCTTACAGTTCACGAGGTTAAAGAGGTAAATGGTTTCGTGTATACCGTAGGCCCCTGCTGAAAAGAGGACAATAATGATGAGCCAGCCACTTTTGCAGAGGTGGAAAGTAACCGGTTAGAATAGTTAATCTTTTGAGACACATCCCTGGCGTTAAGTGGATTCTTCTCATTCGGCTGAAGGCGCAACAGCTGGATTCTGTCACCCCTGACTGGGGCGGTCTTGTTAGTGTAGGATGACCTCTGGAGCACTAACACAGATAATACTGGCACCTCTCCCCGCTCTAATCAACTACCAGTCTGAGCAATTCTACAGGAGATGGGGGCATTAGGGCCATATTATTCTAAACAAAATTCAGTGATGGTAGCCGAGTATTGTGACAGCAAAAGACAGATTCTACCTTTCCCACCAAAGGTTTTTAATGCTAAATTCGGGGAATGGGCTGTAAAAACAACACAGCTCCATATTTTCTCCCTTTTCTAAAAGTCGTGTTTTGCAGAGCTAGACTGTTTGTGTCAAGCACGTCTGAGCTAAAACTCTCACAGTTTTACTGCCGTATATAAAACTGTTCATTGCAAACACACGTAGTTAATGTGCTCTCTCTTCGTCTCTTTCCGCGTAGATTGGAGCTGGCAGGAAAACAAAGATTTCTGGGAATTTAGCTGGAATGGGAAAGACTCAGGTTCAAGTTACTGCTCGGTCCTGTCCTCTTCTGGAGCAGGGCATTGAACAAGGGTCTCCTAGGTCCGAACTGAGCGCGCCGGTGGCTGGACCAGGTGCTGCTTTGGCCATGGAGCGCTTGTATTTTGACCGTTTTCAAAGAAACTTCATCGAAATCTGATCAATTCTCATGACGCATGCAACTTTCATTGAAAATATTGCCAGCTGTAAAGTTTTCAGTCACGGATAAAATCTTTAGCTACAGGTGAAAAAAAAAAAACCACCAGGGCACCAAAGCGTTCTGTAGTTATGAAACGGCAAAATGACGGTAGCTAACTTAATCACAAGGGATTCATACCCCACACAGGCATTTGGTGTCACATCACGCCGCAGAGCAAGGCAAGCCGTTGGTAGGAATGGTGCACAACATGCCAGGTAGAATATACTAATTTTATAGGTAGCAGCAATTCTGTTTATCCTCATCATTTATATGGGATTTATTAGAAAATAAGCAATATACACACTGTCAACTAATTTTGGCTTAGACTAGATGGTGTGAGAGGTCCCTTCCAACCTAGGCGATTCTAAATACAAAATGTGCGTAGTATGAGGTTTTTGGTGTGCTTGGCCTGTGGTGGCGGTTACAAATGCTCTGGAGATCCTTGGGCTACTGGAGTGTTCTGCAGTGCCTTGTGCCTGGGTGACACAGAGACGTTGGCTCCGGTTGTGAAAGTCAGATCCTACTGTTGGAATCATGACAGAAATAAACGTCTGTGTCCGAGGTAGGAGTGTTTACATTTACTTCCTTGTCCGTGGAGAGAAAAGGGGTGTCATTTATCCCCACAAATAAATATTTAGAGTGCAAATGTCTGAAGTTAATTGAGAAATCCCACCTTTGATTTACCTGTCAAATAAGAAAAGCACAATGATCATCCGTGAATAATTCGGGGCGCTTACTTGCACAGAGTTCTTCATGTCGAAGGTGGGGAAAAAACCCAATTTTCCAGGGTAGCTTCGTTTAATTGGAGTAAGCATTGTGTTCCAGTCTTTCTTGACAATTTTAATACAACACCAGCTTTGTTTGCTATAGACTGTGATTCTGTCTGGAGGCAAACCCGCTGCTCAGAGCGTGAGGCAGGAGCAGAGGGTGCCCACAGGGCTGAGGACTCCGCCGCAGCGAGGAGTGGAGGTCGGTGCAGGGTTTCTTTGATGTGGGGGGAATATTGTGGGAGAAGTAGGAATGATGTATAATTTCGTAAGCTTTTAAAAGAGCACGGAAATTGAAAGCCTGATCCTTATGAAATTCATCAGCACTACTGGACTGCTTGAGAAAGGTAACGTAGTCCTTTATCCCTCAAACCAATGATGGCAGATGAAGGGTAGGTGACGTCCTGTTTGTAAATCGCTAAAGCAGGCTCTTCAAAGCTTTAGTTTTCAGTAGATTTTGGTAGAAATAAAAAAGGACGTGGAGGTTCCTGAGCTCATCTGGTTTTCCAGTGAAACTTTGAAACTTTTTTTTTCTTTTTGGGTGGGAGAGGAGTGAAAAGAGGGAGAAAACGTGATTTTGATGCAACTTTCAGCAGGTAAAAGGAGATAAATGTTAACAAAACCTGTGTGTTTCTTAATTTCAATTAAAAAAAAAAGTAATAAAAACTCTTCATTGTGGAACTAACCACTAACTTGTTGCTTTGGACACTTATCTGGCCTTCAGTTTCAGTCCTTTATCTGCTTGATAGAGACCGGGAATGTAATCTTGATCTCCCGTATGAGTTTCCTTGCTGTGAAGAAATTCTTGTTCTCCCTGTAAGTTCTTTCCAAAAAAAACCCCACGTTTAAAGTGCAAATGCAAATAAGATAAACTTCAAAACCATCACAGCCTTTGCAGCCTCCCCACTCTGCTGATTAGAACGATCAGCTTTCAATCGCAGATCCCCCGGGGCACGTGGGTTGGTGACTATGGGTCTCTTGCTACTCTGGTCCCCGATTTCGCCCATCTCTTCGCACCCGTGATTGCCTCTGCTGTTTCTATTTCTTCTCCCGCCAACCGCCTCAAAGTGGTTTCTTTGGCCACCGTTCCCTCCATCCCTGGCGATGCGTTTTCCGCATGCAACGCTGTCAGCAGGGGGAGCGTCAACAGCACCGGAGACTCGCCAAGGGGCCACTGGGTCTTGGTGGGAGGAACAGGGACAGACCGGCCGAAGCTGAAAGACAGAAATCTGGCCATTATAGATAGCAAAGACAGATCCATGCTGGAAACTGTTGACTCATATGTAAAAGATAGAGAGATCTTTATATTTAAATGGGAAGGGAAAGACGCCAATCTATATACATATTAGAGTTGCCATAAAAAAAAAAAAAGACGTCATAGGAAATGTAGGATTGTGCTTCAGGTCTTTCCCCAATTTATGTTTTGGGGTTTTTTTTATATTAATTTTTTCTTGCATTCCTTGTTCAATGACTCTCTAGAGAGTTAGTTCTTTGCTGGTGAATTTCAAGGCTAATAAAATATGTTGAGATTGACCAAATAAGAAAATAAACCCATTTTGAATATGCTGGCATTGAAAGAAAATAACTTGGGTAGTCTGCAGTGTCTGGACATGCTGTATCCTTGGCTGGTTCGTTCCTTTAGTGAGTCATTGTTTTCTGGCAAATGTTGATTATCCCTCTATGTACCTTTGTGAAAATTTCAGCTAAGCTGGGCTGTTGCAATTAGTGCAAACGCCAATGTGTTATCAACATATGCCTGAAGGAAAAAAGGCGCACCCTGGATTCTATCTTAAGGGTCCAGCACGATTGTATATAACATAATATATGAAAACTTCTATAAAATTATGTTACGATATTTTAACATACAAAATGAGGAATGGTAGCTACTTACATATGTATGGAAAAAAGCGAGTAAAATTCACTGTAAGTTTGTGACGTGGAGCTTTATGTTTCAACTTCTTATCTGCAATGAGGCTAGGCCAAAAACATAAGTTAATGAGTAAATTCACTCCGACAATTCAAGAGAACCAAACACTAGGGACAAATAAACTTTTAAGAATTTCCAACCAAAAGTGGAGTTTAGGAACCCCAGGTTTTCTGAAGTGATGCTACTCGGGGGCATAAGCCTGTGCTCGGACTCGCCCCCCTGTTGGCTGATGTGAGCAACGTGTCGTTTCACTTCATGCCCTCAGCTATTTAAGAGTCACAGACAAAATGTCCCCGTGGCTGAATTCTCTGGAGAACCCGATGAGGTAGACACCTTCTGAATTTAACTCATTTAACTCACACCAATTATACTGCGTTCAACTATAGTAAAATTTGCAGAGGAAAATATGGTGCTGGTGTATCTGCTGATGATGATGGTGCACATCTTTATTATTGCCTAGTGGTTACAGCACTCTTCTACATTCAGCTTCTCCTCCAGCTTGAGCAGCTTGCAGTTTGCCACCCCCGAAGAGCGCCTGTCCCAGCTAAGGAAACACGGTTGTGCACAATTCTCAGACCAGCAGGGAACGTTCAGGACAGACCAGAAGAGGACCGTGCCCAAGCTGGGGACACGGAGGCCTGACATCTTACCCTGGCTTCTAAAACTGCTTTTCTATTTCATTTTTGTGTGAAACGTGTCACCACCATGGGGTCTATGGACCCCAGCCAGTATTTTCTAAATCCTTTTACTGGATCCTCCTTTGCCACTGTTTCAGCAAAATACTAAGGAGTATACCTAGCATTAAGCACCACCAGCAAAATTGTTACCAGTGGAACATCTATTTATGTAAAACTGGGATTGTATTGTCCTGTTTCATGTAATTAAGACCTACATATTTGTGCTAGCCCCCACTTGTGACATGAGTCTTGCTACTTAAGGAGTCACTAGTAGAGGATCCCAATCTCTCATTAGAATGTCCTCACTGTTGCGTGTCTGATAACATGAGGTGACACTTAATTCTACATTTTATATGAATTTCATTTTTACAACTTTTTTTCACCAAACAAGGGTTGACATGCACGAGAGAATTAGCTCAGAAATTATATTCTTCCCCGGTTGCATTATTCCTGACAGCTCTCAAGGCTTCCTCAGCGATGTAGGAAAAACTTAATGGTGCCGTGGAGAGGAGGAGGATGTTGTGGGACCTGCTATTCCTGGCACAGCGAAGGTGCAAGGAAGGGTAAAGGATGGCGTTAGGACTTTCAGCTGGTGCCAGCCTTGCTGCTTCTCCAGAAGAGATGGGAAGATTCTCCTTGCTCCCATTATTGTTTCTGGCGCCCTGCAGCTAGGGTCAGAGAAGGCTCCCAGAGCTTTGGCGTTGGCAACGCAGGTTGTGGGAGGGTGATTGTTTCGGTACCAGAAGCTGTTGGCCAATGAAGGTAGATGTCTTCTTTGCCCATGTTTACATCCCACCCTAAGTGCTTCTTGTAGCACGCCATCAGAATGCCACAATTTTTTTAACGCACTTACCCATTTCATTTTATAAATATAGAAGTACTTTCCGTTCCTGCAGAAGAGCAGAAGCACCGAAGGACAGGGTGGTATAAGATCACATAGGAAGTCTCTGGTAAAGCAGGGCCTTGAATTCATCTCTTCCAAGTCCTAAAGCAGACCCTTAGTGTGCTGATCCTCCTCCTCCTTCTCTGCACGTCCTTGTAGTTGTGCTAGAAAATGCGTAGGGTTGCGATTATCTTTTTCTCCTGGGCTGCTCTTCTACAACATATGTATATCTTCAGTTGAATAGGTACATTTTTTAAACTAGTAAGCCAATTGGTATATATAGTATTCCTATGTTTAAAAATGCCTTTGAAGACTCGTCCAAAGCTCACTGAAGCCAATGACATCTTTCTTTAATTTCAAAGGAATACGCATCAGGATGTGGATGAAAAGAGAAACTGTGGTCCTGCTTCTGCACGGAGAATTTAAGCAGGTGTGCTTGAAGGTGTAGGACATAATTTGCTTGTAGGAGTAATGAAAGCACGTGGGATCATGAAAACTTTACAAAAACGGGTGAGTTTCACACTTGCTGAAGTGTGCACTACTGTCTGGAGCAGTACCCCTCCGAGCAAAACTTTAGTATCTCCTCTGAGGAGATTTTTTCAGCAAATTTGCTTCTCTTTGGAATTCAGCAAGACTGGAGAGAAAATGTTTCTCACCACTGAAAACAGATCTAGAAAAAAATTGTAATCAACAAGAACATAGTAAAGCAAATCAAAATAGCTGCCCGTATTTTGCTTTATATAGCAATGTTTTCATTGGGCCAATGACTTTATTAATTTTAAGAAGATTGTTTTCAAGTTTATCAAAGCTATAGAGAAGTGAAAGTCCTGTTGAGCCCATACAGTAAAAAATATTCTGAAGTCCCCTGGACTGTTCTGAAGTCCCCTGCTAATTGTAGCAACGTTGTGTCCTCTTAATTAAACAGAATGAAGGAATGTAAAATCTTCACGTGTCAATTTTTAGACTTTTTTAAAAACAGAAATGGAGAAAAAAATCTCTGTGCTTTAGAGCAAGAAAAAACATAATATGCCAATGTGTTATCGTTAACAGAGTTGATTATTTTCTAAAAAAACTTACAGAGATGGCGATTTTCTTGAATTATTTTTTTTTTTTAATCTGGCAAAAAGCGTTTTTGAAAAAAAATATTAAACACAAATAAACATGTGACGGTCCCATTTCAACTTCATCACAACCTTTTGGGGTTTTAATTTCAAAATACCTTAATTTCAAACTTCTATTTACCGCAAATTATAATACAAGAAACGAACTTGGGAGGAAACTGTTTTGATTTGACCTTAAAAAATTTTTTTCAAGGGAAGGGAGAAAAAACGTGCGCCGGTCTGGCGAGTGACTCCATGCTGGGCAGCGCTGGGGTACGCTCCTGGAACACGCAAACCCTTCTGCTGCCGGCTGTAGTTCCCTCCTGATAAAGACCAGATGAGCCCGGGAGTGCGGTGGTGCTGGGAGGGGGCAGGACCAGCTTGGGGCTGCACAATACTCCAGTGGGAGCGAGACTTTGGCTGGTGAGACGTGATCAGGCAGAGCCGTCATTTTGCTGGCGAGCCTTCGGTACATCTGCAGTCAGCGCGCTCTGCTTTCACCGGACATTTGCGTTATGAGGACAACAGGGGTTGTTACAAAGAGAAAGAAAATGGGTTTCTGGTAAACTCTAGACTTCTCTCAAACACTTTCAGCATCCTTCTTGACTGTCAAGCCTTTTGAACGTCATTCAGGTTTCTCCATTACCCGTCCATCTCAGCCGCCAGCCTGTCGCTGCTGAGGAAATACCCTTCGAGAAGAGTATTAGGAAGTCCACTTCAGTGATTATTTTATAAGGAATAATGACCACTTTGTTTCATTAGTGGCTTTCTGCTTCTAATCAGACATTTATTTCTCACATCCACCAAACAAGGATGTACAGCACATGTTAAGGGAACTGTGTGTGTGCCATATGGCTAAGAAGAATAAATGCTGTATAAAATGGAGAGAGTGAAAGAGGAAGAGTAAGGTAATATAATAGATAATGAATTCAGCTACATTATATGATTTTATTGTTATGAGGCTGCAAAGACGAAGGAATGCTATGGAACACACATGGATTTTAAACTGCCATGACTGAGTTTTACTTTTAGTACTCTAAGCTGCAATTTCTTTTCCCTCACCCTGATCAGATGGCTCTGTAGTCATGAAACGACGCAGACGGAAGGCTTAATTCTTGTGTATAGTTGTACTGTCTAACTCCAGCTTCAGCAGAAGTGAAGCACGTGAAGCCCAGACGTGTGAAACTGGAATCACCGCCGAGACAGGCCTACGATGTGTTGGCCTTGGGGCAGGTTTTCTGTGTTGCGAAACAGCGCTCTGATAATTTCTAAGGACCAAAAACACATACTCTGGCTTACATTAAAAAAAAAGTAGGCTCCAAAATCAATTTAGAGATTTCTTTTAGACCTTGGCTGGACTTCAGAAAGTGAATTTTCCCATTGCTCTAATCATCTGCTATTAAGGTTTGAAGTCAGGAAGCATCTTGAGGTCAATTCACTAGAATGAAGGGCTGAAATAAAAATGTTTTGATTTCCTAACCAAGAACCACAATTTTTAAGAGGTGTTCTGGAAAAAAAATTGCTTGTTGCATCATAGCTTGAAATATAGATGGGACACTTAAAGCCATAATTTAGCGCAAATTGTTACCTGATATTAGAATTACTTTGCTATTATTTGTAGTTGTGCTGATTCTATGGTCAAAATCCCACATAGCACTGAAGCCTTCAGCCCTGGTATTAATAGTGAAATCTGCATTTGGCTGGGCAATTGTCTGAATGGCTATGAATACAAATCTGAAGGAATCCCCAGAATGCAAACCGGTGCAGAGCGATCTACCTCGATCCGCTCGCAGCCTCGTCCCAGTAACGCCACATTTCACAGGGGGGCCAATTTTGAAAGTTAAATACGCTAAATGCTCTCACTTTTTCCTTTAGGTTGTGTATTATACAGTCATGGTTGTACATCATATGCTCTCTACAATCTTATTTACATCGATTATCATTTGTGATTGTTGCAGCTACAGGTTATTTAATACCAATATCTAAAAACTGTGCTCATTAGGATCCTAACCTGTGCCTTTCCCTTGAGAAGCATATTATCATGCTTGGCAATATCAATAATTTTAATTAAAGTGAGTAACACACCCCCGCCCCGATTTTACGATTTAAAGGAAGGTGCTGAGGACCCTCCAGTCCTTAACATATAATTCAGGATTGGCTGAACATACACAAGGCTTCTACTTATTGGAGAATCGGAGCAAGAGGTGTATAAATCCATCTTAGTTTTCTTTCCAACTCTTGTTTCGCGTTTACCTGGTAGATTTATTGCTTGACTGTGCTTCAGTAGTCTGACTCCCTGCGGTGATTTCCCCAAAGTCTGCCGGCAGGAATACACCCTTACTGCTGCAAAAGATTATGACATCATGGATGTTAAAAAGAGAATGAATGATGTGGTTAGCCATGCGTTCAATATATTACTAGAGAGGGGGTTATATGGAAACATGGCCTTTCTGTCAGGTAGAATGAATGAGATATATAATTTGTTTTGTCCTTCTCTTAAAAGAACAAGGGAAAGGAGATAATCTGTCTTAATAAGGGCATGCTTAGAGTATCAACCAACTAGAAAGTAATATATTTTTAAACATCCATATGTGATCCCCTTATTAAATTAGGATGTTGAGCTAAATTTAAAGTATCAATATATAAATCAGTCAGTCAGTTAAATTAGCCGGTTTTATACTGATAAATGGGAGTTAATAAAGCAATTACTTCTTTCTGAACCATAAGGCTCTGGTTTCCAAATCAGTTGTATGAGTTATGGATTACTGACATAATTTACAAGTTTTCATTTACGTGACTTATATCCTTGATTTCTGAGGAATTAGTCCTTTATTGTATTAAAGGCACAACAAAACAGCATTTGCGTGACATTAAGGTTGGGGGCGAAGCAACAAAACCCTCTGACTTCTCAATTTATGGTGACACGGTGTTCCTTACTCTAGCTGCTGTTGTTCATAACGTACAGAGAGTTAAGGACAGAATTGTTGCCTTAATATTGAAGGTCGTGACTTCTCAAAGTGTGTGTCGTGACCTATGTTCTATACCTGTAGAGTTTTGCCTTTTTTTTTCCCCTCTCATTTTTGTAAGCACACACCAGTAGCCGGCAGTTCTGCACCTATGTTGGCCATTTGCTATGAAAGAGGTGGCGTTAAAACTTGTCAATGTATTGCCACATAACCTTCACATTTTCTATTTTTATGAGGCTCAACTTTGTACAGCTTGACGTCACGGAGGGCTTGGAAATGATTACAATGTGAGTAAGGTCAAGCTTATATAGGGTGTGCCGTAAATAAATTTTCATTTTAATTTTTCACACGCTTTTCCCCTCTTAATGCTTACTGCCTGGTGTTTACCTTGTTATTCTCCTCAGACAGAAATAACCCGTCTCTTGGGCCACACAATTCTCGAAGAGCTGCGCAGAGTGGCTGAAGTCGGGTAGAATTTTGCTAATACCCCATTAGTTATCTGCAAAGCGGTTCTAAAATTCAAGAGAGAGGTAGTGGTTTGCCGATTAAACTTTTTACTGTCCTCTACTGTGTTACTGGTTAGGAGCCCAGTAGCGCCAATGGTAATAGCCATTATGAAAGAGAGTACTAAGAGCATTTCAGGAAGACTTCATGATGCATATTGATGGTGTCTTTGTAGTTCGG
Source organism: Rissa tridactyla (assembly GCF_028500815.1). Classification (NCBI taxonomy): domain Eukaryota; kingdom Metazoa; phylum Chordata; class Aves; order Charadriiformes; family Laridae; genus Rissa; species Rissa tridactyla. The sequence goes on from NC_071470.1 coordinate 1,560,681, forward strand.
TTCATTCAATGTTGCAAAAACAGGATCAACAACAAAAAAAACACACAACAACACCCCCACCCCCCAAATCAATAAAATAATATTCTGATTGAAAACGTCACGTTTCCCATGAAAAACATATTTGGTTGGGAAGCGACAAGCAGCAAGCTGAGGAATCAAACCTGGCTGCGCAGTGCCTGACCCGTTCCAGCTTGCAGGAAGGAAAGAATAAGAACGTAGACGAAAAAAGCCGGGCAGAAATAAGGAAACCAACGGCGCATTGAAGCCGAATTCTCAGGGCAAAAAATAAAAAGCCGGTAAGATTTGTGTGGCCAAGAGTAGGATTACCCTGAGATCTGGCCCAAATGTCAGGCTCCATTTTACAGACTCGCAGAATTAACAGGGGTCTGGAGAAAGAGTAACTCCAGTCTCCTCCTTCGCTTTGTGATGTTTACCTTGCAGGCAATCCAGAAACTGGATTTAGCGCTACGCATGGGATGAACTGTTTGAAAGATTGGCTTCCATCTCCCCGGCATATCTCCATTCAAATATCAACAGCTGGTGGACAGGCAAGGCTCCTAGAACCTGCCTTTCCTATACTCCTTTCACTGTAAAGAAATCATTTTCATTAATAAAAGGAACTTTCCTCTGACAAGAATTTCATTTTTTTTCCCACTGAAGTGCATTAAAATACCCTGAAAATACCCCAGAATTACTCCACACCGGTATATGCACAGCGCGTTACCTATTTTAGCGCTCACGGAGTCCAAGCTTCAACTATTAATGAGCCCCACGATAAGTCATGACAGAGGCAGTCGGGTGGCGATCTCCCCGGTATGCGTTTGAGACCGAGTCTGGTTTTCAGATGTCAAACTGTATAAAAATGCTTCTGAGGAAATATCATAATGGGTTTTCTGTAATTTTACCAAAGTTTACCCTCAAGCCTCATGTAATTGGGTAATATCTGTTAAGTCAAACAGCTTCGACCGGAGCAATTTGGCCGGCGCTACTGGTGATATTTAGTATTTATTATTTTTTTAATATATATATATATTTATTTATATAATATATGTATAATATAGATAATTAGTATTATCATCAGACAATCGATAGGTCTGCCAGTGTTGCTGGTGCTACGTATCATCTGAATCACAGGCCTGGCTAACAGAAAAATAAGTGGATTTAAATGAAACACAAACTAACCAAACACTATCGAGTGGGATATATTCCTAATGAAATATTAAAGCCTCTTAATAAACTTATTTTAAGAGGCCAGTATTTGATAGACCTAACAGAAACCGGTTAAACTGACTAAACTACTGCAGTGCTGACACAGGAGCAGCCAAACTGCTTCCCTTTACGCACCTTTCTTTTTGGCCCCAACGAAAATGAAATTTATTAATCATTTAAAAGGAATGGAATCTTGGCAGGACTTCATTTTTCCCTTCAGTCACCTGTAATTTGATGGGATTTGAGATAACTTCCCTGAATATACCTTCCAGGATGCTAAAGAGAAGGGATTTGTTTACAGTATCCAGAGCGGTGCCAGGTCTGGAGGCAAGATTTCCCAGACTTTTGATCTGCGGGCTCTGGTTTCCAGAATGTCGAGATCCATGTTAAAAAAAACCCCGAATCTGGTGTCCAGAGCCCGTTCATCCCATCGCCACATTTATAAAACAGAACCAGAAAAAGAATAAAGGGACGATTAAAGGTGTGGAATAACTACTGTACCACTAGTGACCAAAAGGACAATAGTGTCTACAGAGGAGGTATTATAAAATCAAGAAGTGTGTGCAAAAGGTGAATGTAAGGTGTCTATTTACTTTTTCTTCACACAAGAACTCAGCCCGTGAAAGCAGTGACAACAAAAGGCCTTCTTTTTAACGTAACTAAACGTCACTTTTAACACAACTGATGGTGGTGATGGAGTACCGTGGCACGGAGGCGTTGGCCGCAGAATGCTACAGGAGGCAAAACCAGACAAGTGTTTGGATTCGAACAGTATTAGATACATTTTGGGAAGACAGATCCATCAGTGAGTCTTAAACACGTAGGAAACTGTTCACCGCTTGCTAAAAGTTGAGAGATTGGGTCAGATTGTTCTGTCCTTGCTTTTTGTGCCCCTACATGCGCACTGTTGTGGGGGCAGATGGGGCTGTGCAGACCTTTGTGCTGAGTCTGAATGGCTTTGCACCGCCAGAGTCCATGGCTCTTGACATGCTTAGCTGTCAAGGACATAAGGAAGGGACCAATTCTCATCAGTTGTGACTGATTTTCACTCCATCCCCCTAAACTACCCTCCAGACTACGCCTTCCTCTTACTCTGCTGGGGCTTCCTTCCTTTTCCCCGTTTCCTTGGCACACCCCCCACTTTTAGCATCCGTCTTGGGAGGACACCACAGGGGGAAAGAACCGAATTCCTGTGTGTTGAATATTGATATTCTGTATGGCCGTGTCTCTGCTCTACAGACAGGAATTTTTCCTTCAGCATGACTGTTGAGCGTCAGGCTTGGACTGGGTGACTGAGTCTTACTCTCTTCAAACCCCAAAACCTTTGTTTGAAAGCAGCTTGAGCTCTTTTTTTTGCAAGAATGAAGGAGTGTCCTATCAAATCAAAAACCAACAGATGAAAGAGTTACACGCAATGCCCTGTTTAACCATTTCCCACTGTATTATCTGAAGCCACCAGCATAATATTTCCCACATTTATATGAGTAAAAGAAGCACCAATAGAGAATTAATGTCAAAACGCATTGTCTTGCATAGTATTTCCATGTGGTATTTATGCAATTATACAATTACGGTAGATCATCGGACGAAAGTACAACTCGTGACAATGCTGAAAACGCGGTTGTTTTTAGAGCTGTAAATTGGTATTGCTCAGACGTGACCCTGAAGACAAGCTACATCAGTACAAAACTGTAGGAGGCTGGTGGTGTGTCTGAACGGGGGAAAAAAAACTCCGAAGAGGAAAAATACACCCAATCTATAATTATGATCCTGACTTCTAATGTAAAGGCTGAGTTGATTCTGGATCTGCAGGTCAGTCAGAGGCCTCAGATACTTTTATATATATATATGTATATATATAAAAAAATATATATATATGTAGTCTATATAGAGAGAATTCATATAAATGTATATATATATGTATATAAAATAAAAAGTATCTGAGGCCTCTGTGCATACTATATAGAGAGAAGTCATACATATATATATATATTTATATATATATATAGAATATATATATATTCTATATAGGGAGAATTCATCTGCTGCCACCTTCTCCTCGACCAGATAAGAACTTAATTATCATACCTGACTGTTCTGAGTTAGTTTAATTGTTTATATTTACTTCTTTTGTTCTATTTAGCGTAGAGGACAATGGTTCTAAGTGACCCCATGGCCACGACAGTTAATGTAAGCAAAAAATAAAATGCTTTTGGCTTTGGGAAAAAAAAAAGAAAGTTGGCTCAAATTCAGGCCGCGTGTACTTAACATTCTCCAAAATGTTGCAGATGGGTCGAATGGGAGGCTGATTTTGATAAATGGTTCCAACTCTGAAGCCACAATGCAATACTTGTAAATTCTTTTGAGATGATTAGACCGGTAGTTTAGCATCTATCATTTGAGATAGACTAGCGTGATAATGGACCCAAATAACTCATCACACATCCCTGCTATTACTCTTCCTCTGGTATGGCTGATACCGCTGATGTTTGGCTGCTCATCCTGGTGAATCTGATGGAATATTTTTTGATTAAAAGAAGGAAAAAATGATTTTCAAAGGAGCCTTAATCTAAGGGAATAAGTACTTAATTCTCTTGTACACATGAAAGGATCCAATCAGAGGGGTTTTGTTTGTTTGGGTTTTTTTTAGTCTGTATTTATGCCTTTGAGGTCGTACTCTTAGATCTCATACACAAAACTGGAAAAATTGTGGAAAAACTTGTTAGGCTGTAAAGGTGTAACAGAAAAAAACCTTATACGCTCATCCTTTGTTTGGATGACCATGAGACATTGTGTAGACTGTTTTGGATGGTTTCATTCCCCTCCCTCTCCCCGGCAGAGCTGGGGTGCCCGTCTCCTGGCATCTCGGCACCGTTGTCCTCCGGGGCGGTGGTGGGCAGCGCAGGCAGGTGCCTGTTCCTCCGTATCCAACGCTTCCCAGAACGGCCACGCAGGTGCCGGGAAGGTGCAGGAGACGGAGGGATTTTCCTTCTGCGTGCCGATAGCGGACCCTCAGGTCCCCTCCTCGTCACCTTTGCTGAATCTCCACTCTCCGGAGGAAGATTTATATTCTCTTGACGCGGAAGAGTTAAACGACGGGAAAAAAAGACTTTTACACAGCCCTGTAAAAGTCATGTTTTGCTGGCAAACGGCAGCAAACTTGCTAGGCTTTCTTCATTAGAGCCTTGCCATTTAAGCCATCAGCGTCATTTTGTGAGGACATCAAACATGTGTACACCAGATGCCTGCAAGGCGGAGCGGCACTAAGGACCTGACTCAACTTAACAATAATCTGCGGACAGCGGGTGTGAACCTGAGCTGGGCCAACACCTCATCAGACTGCATGGCTAATTGATTTCAAAATTAGAGTTGGTATTTCTGAACAATAATCTTAAAAGGCAGCAATAAAATACATCAGAATCCTTTGAGCTAGCCAAGCTTTCATCCAAATGGCTTATTACAAAGAGCTGGCACACCTGAACTTTGGCATAGACAAATAAATCCCAAAACAGTAAATGGAAACCACATTTGGCACTGGAGGTTTGTCAAGAGAAGTTTGTAGTCATCAGGAAACAAGATTTTGGATTTTTTTCCTTAGTGGCAGGAAATCACTCACTGGATGTATTTTACTCCGACTGCTGTGATTTATGCAATGAAAACATAGGTAGTGTTGAGGAGAATGCTCTTTTTTTTTCTTTCTTTCTTTTTTTTTTTACCATTTCACAATCTTCAGGATCCCAGAAGCGCTAAAAGCACAGCAAGGGTTACAGTTATCCCAACAGTGATAACTTAATTGCATCTGTCGGCCTCCCTCTTTGAACTTTGAACTGCTGGTTTGTGGCGTCGTGGTCCAAAAGGATTTAGATCTGACTTTTGTGTGGCTACAATAAATTATACCCAAGTATCTGAGCAATGCCTGGAATCTTATCTTGAAGGCAGGATGAGGCATCTCGCTTAAGGGATGGTATAAATTTGGAATACAAATCTTTCCAGGAACTAGCATTTCAGATCAGGTAGGAAAGATTGCTTTTTCCTTCACAATAGGTTGTATTATAAGAAACTGAAGAATATGTAAATAAGCTCATTGATTTCCTGAAATATTTCCTAAAAAAGTGGCTCTTCAGAACCGCTTAAAGACAGAACGAAAGAAATCTGTGAAGTCGGAGGCTGAGCTGCGAAGTACCTGAGTCCATTTGGACTCCTTGGCTCTTTCCGTTGTTTGTAAATAGTTTTATACATTTGATTTTGATGAATAAAGATGTAATAGTCGAGGGGCAATTGCAGCTTTCATCATTAATTGGTCTAAGTGAAACGTTACCCACTGCTCGATTACTAGCTTTGTGCTTAAAATTAGTGGTTAAGTTTTACCACTCCGACAGTCTCACCCCAAGTTTGTGATGACTGAGGTATCACTCTTCACGGTTTTGAATAATTCTGAGCTGTGCCATTCCTGTTCGCGTTAGTATGGTGTCAAACTCAGCTCAAAGTGTGAGTCTTGATGGTACGTATTACACCTTCACAAACGGTCCTGAGACGACTACAGAATTATACATTATTTTGCGAATGGATATAAGCCGTCTTTTAGCTACGCATCTGGCAGATGTAGTAAGCTCAGCTTTAGACGCTTCAAAATATTGTTTTTGCTTTCCATTTATGTCTAATTACAGTTTTCTGGCACGGCCTGATTCTCATCTCACTCACAACGTGAGTCTCCAGATGCATCCCTGGATTTTCACCGGCTTATTCGTGCAAACAAAACTGGTCTGTGACACGCCAACTTTCCGATTATGCGGGGCCCAATTCAGTTATACATGTTTAAAACCAGCCTAATGCTATTAGCTGCCGATCTGTGGCGCTGTGAGGGGATAATCAGACCGTGAAGATTCATCTTGCCCTTTCGAGAAATGTTGCTACCCACGCTGTTACGTCTCTTGATCTTGCCAATATATTATTGTGCCTCCAAAGGGCTAGGCATGTGAGAGCGCCTTTTAGTTATCTGTGATGCTTTAGCCGTGATTAATTTTAGAAATGTTCTTCAGTTGCACAGGTTTGGGGTATGTGGGGCAACTCACATTTTGAGCCACTAATTAACTGCAAAAGTTGCTCTTGTCGGCATTTCAGTCTAGTAAAAGGTACTGAAATAATGGAGTCTTTCAATAAAGCACCTTATATCAATGGGCAGGTTTTTGGTAGAATAACTCGAGTTTCGCGCATCTGTACACACATTGACTTACCATCCAATTATGCAGCCATTAATGCTCTTCCACTTGTTTGTCTTTAAAATAAAGGGTAAATTAAGCTAAATTTGTAACATGCAAATAAAGGCTAATGGGACAGATTCAGACCTCTCTTAGGTCTGCTGAAAGCGACCGACTTCAGCAAGGGTTGCATAGGTGCGAACGAGGGCAGATTTGCCGTGAAATGTTTGCTCTGCTCGTAAGGACACTTCCCTTCGCTGGTGCGGTATCGAACCAAGGGCTTGTCTTGGTAAAATTGAATAAGAGACTGACATTCGTAACTTAATTCCAGCACATGGCTCTTCATGTTTTCCTCCTACTTCTGCATGTACTTGTACGCAAAGCAAAAGAATACATCAAAGTGACACAAACAGCATAACAAAAATCTGTCTACAAAGTCCTGCGCCAGCTGGGGCTCTTGTATGTTTTAGATTAGAGTCCAGAGAGCGCTCAGGCTGGACCACCGCAGGAGAAACAGCTAGGGGACACCGGGAATGTTCCCATGCGCGGCATTAGACAGGCACCTGGGTCAAATTAATCCAGGCTTATCCACTGTGAAAATTCACAGGGTTTAATGGCTTCTCTTACCTGTGAAGGGGTGGTCTAGTTATAGGACTTCTGTACAGAGCCTGATGCGGAGCGCCGGATTTCGGATTTTTGTGTTAATGTTAATGTTAAAGGTCAAAATCTATAGTAAGAGGCAAACAGGTGGGAGTTAACGTGCAGCAAACAGAAGAATACAGCAAAGGAACAAACTGTTCCATTTTCATTCATTGTTGAGTTTGGAAAAGCAACTCGGGTGTTCCTAAATCAGTCTTCAAAAGAAAACTATTCTTACGGCGGCGAGGAAAAACTATACAGTGGATTCCTGCTGTATTTCGCGGGTTTATTTTATTCTAGAGAAAGATAACGGTAGGTGTGTGATGTCTGTACTTCTATGTAGTTATTTTAAAGGCTTTTCCCCTATTTATGTCTCAGACTACGCAATGACACTTCATTATAAGAAGTGTATTTCCTCAAAGTTTGTCTATTTTCTCAAAGTTTGTGTATTTTCTCACAGTTACAAAAAGTATATACTTCTCAAAGAAAGCATCTTCTCCAGAAGATACACCACTCTGCATCTTCCTTTGATGTCAAAATACCGAACCGGGTTGTGCTGTACTTAAAGGTTCCTCACCGAGGACCCAGCAGAAACGTTATAGAGGTGATAGGGACCCACCCACTGCCAAAAGGAAAGCTCGGCTGGATCACGGAGTTTTAAGAATACGCTTCAAATCCCCCAATAGTCCCATTAGCTGCCCTGCACGGAGAGAGGCAATCAGCAGGTTGCCTAGCTCTAATGCTGCAGTTCAAATAGCTCCGGATTAGGGTTTGTTTGTTTGCTTTATCCGTGCATTAGTCTTTGATAACAATGCTACAAACAAGACCGCGCTTGTCTGCTATATGGAGATGGATGAAGCGGCTGCCTCCCAAACAAGGCAGGAATTCGACGAGATAAAGGGAGGGAAATCAGAAAGTAACTGGAATTTTTACAGGGCTGCTTCTACGCTGTTAGTATCTCCTCGGGCTGTCGGCCTGCTGGCTGCAGCAGGTCCCTGGCTTGCTGCTGACGCCGCTGGACGAGCCGTGGGTACCGCGGCGTTCTCAGCCCCCAGCATCCCAAAGAGCTGTGACGTGACCCACGTGGCCAACAGCAAACCGGGCTGGGCTGTGGTGCCGCCGCTTTATCTGCAGTGATAAGGCAGCAGCCTTGAGGCCGTAGGAAGACTGTTGCCTTATCGCTACAGGTAAAGCAAAAGTCTTGCCAGTAAGGTTTAACGCCTATTAAATACCATACTTAATCTGACATTTGCATACGTACCTGTATGTCGGTATCTCAGACACAAGGTTTCTTTTCTGTTTCCAGTTTTCAATGAGCATCAACCCACCAACACAAAAAGCAGAAATGAGGCAGAAGTGGAAAGATAAAAAAAAAAATGAGAAGTGGAAATGAGAAAAAAAATGAGAAGTGGAAATGAGAAAACGAAGTGGTTCCAACAGAACGGTGATCTGAAAGAACTGTTGAGTTGGAGGGTAGGCAGAAAAGGCCGAACAAATCTGTTCAGCTTTGGAAGAATAAAGATTTGAGGATTGTAACTTATTACTATTTAATATAACTCAAAACACAACTTGAACATTTAAACCTTTAATTGCATATAGAAACACATGAAGTGGTGCATAACGATTAATGAATGCTTAATGGCCCAGAAATGGAGTCCTAGAGAGAGCACTACATCACCGTTGCTGCAGTATAGGAAATTTGGGAGGAAAGAGAATTACATGATCCTCAGGCAGGGAAGAAGAGAGGGCTCGGGAAGTCCCACAGCCTGGCAAGCACTGCGGAGCAGTAAGAGCTCCTCGCACCACAGCAGGCAGTTGAGGTGGTGTGGGGGCCCTCCGGGAAGAGAATGGAAGACCTCTGGAAAGTCATCGCTAAAAACATCAGCGTGTTGGGCTCTCGGCTGATTTCTAGGGCTTGGCCTTCATGAAGCTACAAATAAAAATCCCGAAGGAACAGGACGAAGCAGACACGACAACAGTTGTGGAGAAAATAATTTTTAATACTGAAAGTAACACTAGAGGGAAAAGATATATGGATATACCACATGAATAAAACATTACATTGGGCTGGAGGGTTTTTCCTCCCCAAATATTGCTTTGCTAAATCATATGGGCGGTTGCAGAATACATAACCCACAAGGTACAGCCTGTTAAAGGAAATAATGATTGAATATTAATTCTTCTGGTACTTCTCCACTGTGTCTGTTTGGCTCTGCCAGCCTTACCTTCACGCTGATGGGGGTCTAACAGACATCGAGGAATGAGAAAACTGCATCTCTCCCCGTCGTCAAATGCACGTGAGTATCGCAGAGTGGCCTGACCTCTCGAAACGTCAGCAACCTGCTGGCCTACAGAAAAGAGTACAACTTACAGAAAGACAGTGTATTAAGAAGAGCGCTAATGACTTTTCCTTGGATCAGAAGCACCACATTGTCATGTAGACACTCAAAAACTAATTATTTATGTTGTACCGAAGATTCCCAGCCACCGTAAAATGTCTGATACAGCTCCACTGACTTCAAGGAAGCTGTGCGAATTTGTGCCAGCTGAGGATGCTGACGGCAGCGACGAAACAGGCCAAAGAAAGACGGCAGAGTCTGAAAGTGGAGTAACGTAAAAAGAGACAATAATAAGGACACCAAGTTGTCTGATGTGTGGTAAGAGGACAATAACGTCAAGATTAAACAACATGCTGATTAATACGCCCAATTCTAAGCATATTATTTTCAGAATTGATTTAAATTTTCTAGTTACCACTTTGTCTCCCTTGCTGTGGAAATCAATCTGTGCCATTTTTCTCCTTTTGCAGCCCCATTTTTCCTTCTTTGTCCAGCATTATCAAACCATGCCACAAACTCAATTACGCTGTTGCGATGCCAAAACCTGTGGTCCTGGCAAAATGTATCATGTAGCATCTCTAGGTAAGTGAATTAAAAAAGCATCTGAGCAGGTATCTGGTGTGTGTCACAGTTCATTCTTCCATAATAAACTATGTTCTCCTCCTCATTCATTTGTCAGTCACAGTAACTAAAGATTATTATTTGCTGTATGTACGTGACACCAGCAATTTGCAAAGTCTGTTGGCAAGAAAATCAGGTTAGAATGACAGAGTGAGAAATTAAGCAGAAGTCTGATGTAATTAGCTGCAACAATCAGTGCTCTAATTTCTGATTTATTGTTTCCTGTTTTCCTGCTGCTTTCAGTCCATGCGTACTGTATGTGCTTCATATAGGTCAAACAATTGCCTTATCAGTCCTGGCAAACCAAGAGGTCAGAGTTAACAATATTTATTTAAACATGCAGGATGCTTCCCACTGCAATTAGGAAATAACTATTACTAATAGGCCTTTGGTGCTATTTCCTCATTTATACAACTTTGTAAAGAAATAGAGGCGAGAGGGAATTCAGATTTCAGACTTCTTCATAAATATTTCTTGCAGATGGATTTACTCGACTGGTAGCATTTTTCTTTTTCGGTTAAACTGGCCACATTGAATTTCACCAAATGACAATCTGACAACAATACTAATGTGGAATATTTACATGTACGTGTATCGGTTTAATAACAATGGACACGTGGCATATATTGCATGATGTAATGCCAGATCTTCAAAAAAAAGAGACTATCCAAGTCCTGGTCCCTCTGAAATCAATGCGAGTTTTGCTCCTGACTGTGATGGGATTACGACTTGGCCCTATAAATCTGTTCTGGCTGCCTTTTTCGCATTGTACGGGGTTCAAAGTCTTTGGATGAGCAATCCCTTTTAGTAATCCAGGACTGCGCATAATTTACTCTCGCACAGCTCTCGCAATTCCAGTGGGAATTCACATGACTGCTGGTTTGGGTTTGAAATCCGCACAGCAGATTGCGCATCTCACAAGAAATATGTTTACTATATCTATTCAACGCTTCAGGTAACAGGCACACCTCCATGAGAAGTGAAGCCAGGAGAGACCCGCAGAGGTCATCTAGTCTGGCCCCCAAACTGTTCCTAAAAATAAACTAGAACTAAACCGTTCCTGGCAGGAGCTGGCCTAGCCCATTCTTTTAAAACTCCAGAAATGGAGATCCCACAACCTCCTCATGTAATCTATTTCACGGCCTACTCCCGTATCCTTATGGAGAGATAATAGGGGGAAAATTCCAACCCAAACACCCTTGCTGCAAATTAACAGCATTACTTATTTTCCTTCCTACAGTAGACATGGAGAGTAATTTAATATTTTTTTTTTTTTTGCAGTAATCTTTTACATAGCCATGTCACATCTCTTCTTAGTCTTGTCTTCTCTGAAATAATCCATTGTAGCTGTCGTTCCTTGAAATCCACATTTTCTTGATCATTTTTTTGATCTACATCCAACCTTGTCCAACCTTGATAGAGCCATTGCAAACCCAGGTGCCGTACGTACAGCTCTTGCGTTTATACTTCCCATTGTGATCTTTGCTTTATTGAAACGTGAAGACACTTTTGACTCATGTGCTACGCTATAACGTCCAGATCCTCTTCTGTAGGACTGCTATCTAGGCAAGTCGTTTCTCATACCGTATTTGTGAAGCTGATTGTTCCTACTTAAATGTTTTATTTGTCTTGATTGGATTGCTTTCTATTTATTATGGCTTCTTTCTCCCATTTGTCTTGCTTATTTTGAATTCTAACCTTGGCCTCCAAAATGCTTGCACTCCTCCCAGCTTGGTATCGTATAAGAATTTAATGAACTTACTGCCTGTTGTACCACCCAGGGCATTAATGAAACGGCTGCACGCTACCAGACTCAAGACGGATTTCAGTAGAACCCTAGTTGATACAGCCTTTCGACACACTGTTCTCCAGTCTCTTCTGCACCCTCATTACAGTAGTGTCGGGTAGAAAATTTATTTTCCTGTTTTTTTGTGTTTGCTTTTTTTTTTTTTAATTAGGTTAATATGTATGCAAAACAGTGTTGACTATTTTAATAAAGTGAAGATAAGTACATCATTTTGGGCTGTTACTTATCACTGGTTAATCTTTCAAGTGCTTAGAAATAGATGCGTTGTTTACTTTTCAATGGTCTGAAGTCAGGCTGGCTCTTCCACGGTTCCTTGGCTCTCCCTTTCCCCACTTTTGGGAACAGGCACCCCGTTTGTCTTTTCCTGATGCTCCAGAACCTTGACCTGTGCAGATTCTCTAATTTCTAATGATTCCAGGATTGCTCCACCACTTAAATATCTGTATGAAGTCCTGTAGAACTCACTGCAGCCTGAGGTTTTACCCCGTTGTTGTCAACGCTAACCACAGAACTCGTGTAATCTCAGACGGCTACTTTTCATGAACTGTGAAGCAAAAGAGTATTAAATATTTTACCCACCTTGGCGTGATGTAGCTCCGCTGACAGTACTGCTGGCTTTTCATTGTTTTTGACTAAGTTTCATTGCTTACAAAATTTAGCTGCTGGGAGAGGAGACACTGCTCAGAACAATTGGGCAACACTTGTTTGTGAGGGCAAGTTCTGGAGTCCGAGTCTGGAGACGTCCGAGCCCCAGGGCAGAGCGGGAAAGAGGAGTCACCACTGCAGCAGACCTAGGACGCAGGTAGTATCAAGGAGCCAATATCTGATGGCCTTAATTTATATCGTGTGGCATATAGAGTTGTCATATAGTCAGCATATCGTGCTGACTATAGAGTTGCGTGACATCGCTCTACCAAAGGGTGCACCAGGAGGGAGGGAAAAGGAGCGATGGAAGGGGAAGAACATAAACATGAAAGCTGGCAGCAATATGAATTGTTAATACCATTTTCAGGAAACAGGGGAGGAAGAATGCTTCAGCTAAAGAATACGTCACACAGAATTATTTTTTCTTTAACAAAATTGGACTCGGTCAACTTAGAAAGTAAAGTTTGAACTTAAATGAGGGGATTTATGGACGGATAGAAGATGGCGGAAAACTTCAGAGTGTAGGTATTACTGATCTATTTGAAGTAGTTTTTATAACCAAATTTTAACGATCTTCTGGCTTGAGCTTTTTAGACCTTTTTAGTTTGAATGAAGTAAAAAAGGCCTCTGATATTTATTTATTGGCTTCTTGGGCTGTAAGCGTCTCTCCTGTTTCTATTCCTGGGTTACTCTGTGTCTCTCTGTAAAGGCTCCCGTGTGGACTGAAGGCTGCGCTCACAGAGTGAAGTTTCTTTCTTCAGCTGAAGGGAAATTACTATCAATTCAGACTTTCTTAGTATTGTTCTCTGTAATTTATTTATTTATTTAAATTTAATTTTAAAATCCTTAATTTTCTTCCATTTTTCTTCTCCTTGAAGTATACCGCACAGCCCAGGTTACAGAGTTGGAAATGAAAGTTGCCCAACAGTTTTCCTCAAAGTTGTGTAAAATGGACGAACACATGGGCTGAGGATTTCTTTATGAGCTGACATTACCCAGATTGAATTTTTCTTTTGGCTGGTTAATATTCCCTTAAGGTTTGGTCTTGTTGCTGTTGCCATCAATGGGAAATCTCTCATTAAGTTAAAAGGGTGTGGAATCAGGTCTTTACGTATTGTATTGAAACTTGACATGGTTATAAATGCTAGTAAAACTTGCAAGAGTGATCTTTCAATGGCCCTGAGAATTCAGGGCTGATCCACACCAACATGTGCTTTCTGAAATAGGGCAATGCGCTGAACTGTCGCAAAACCCTTCCCCATTCCCCGTCCTCCTGAAAGTTGAGAGAAGTGTGGAAACTTGTGCATTGAGGATGGATAGCTGCTCGTGGAGCATATGTGTGTGGTTGGATTCCAGCACACGTTCAGGAGCTTTCTATAGTACCTGGGCGTACTGGTGGATGAAAAGCTGGACATGAGCCAAAAATGCATGCTTGCAGCCCAGAAGGCCAATCGCATCCTGGGCTGCATCAAAAGAACCGTTGCCAGTAGATCCAGAGAGGTGACTCTTCCCCTCTACTCTGCTCTGGTGAGACCCCCACCTGGAGTGCTGCTGTGTCCAGCTCTGGAACCCTCAGCACAAGAAGGACATGGACCTGTTGGAGCGGGTCCAGAGGAGGGCCACGTAGGTGTCTCCTATGAAGACAGGCTGAGAGAGTTGGGGGTGTTCAGCCTGGAGAAGAGAAGGCTCCGGGGAGACCTCATAGTGGCCTACCAGTACCTGAAGGGGGCCTACAGGAAGGATGGGGAGGGGCTGTTTGCAAGGGCACGTAGTGATAGGACGAGGGGCAATGGTTTAAACTAGAGCAGGGCAGGATTAGATGAGACATTAGGAAGAAGTTCTTTACGCTGAGGGTGGTGAGACACTGGCCCAGGTTGCCCAGAGAGGGGGTGGAGGCCCCATCCCTGGAGACATTCAAGGCCAGGCTGGATGAGGCTCTGAGCAACCTGCTCTAGTTGAAGATGTCCCTGCTGACTGCAGGGGGTTGGACTAGATGGCCTTTGGAGGTGCCTTCCAACCCAATACATTCCATGATTCTATGGTTCTACCTTGAAGGCTGGGGTGGGGTCCAGGTGCCCATCCGTGTCCCTGGGGTGAGACATGAGCATTGGCAATGGATGGACCTCAGACTGGAAGATGACCTGGGTGACCACCAGGAAACCCACCCCGGCAAAGATGAAGCTGTGGTGCCTTCCAGTCTGCGCAGTGAAGGAGGACTCTGGAGGACCCCAGAGCACAACGGACTCACAGTTTAGACACAGACGTACAGCAGCAAGATAAAGCAGTGCTTTAGCTTCTCTTTTGGTCTACTCTAATGTGCACTGTCGCTTCTGACGTTTCTACTCATTTCTAATTTGCCATTACTACTTAGAATGCATATGATTTTGGAAAGTTTACTTATTTCTTTTTTATTGCTTCTTACTTTTCTACTTACTTATTTCTTACTTTTATTATTTCTTTTGCATATCAAAGCACTTCATAAAGAGGAAGAGCCTAATTCATCGTTACTCACATCAAAGTTTGGATAAAAAGGGACAGCACAACTATAAGTTCGTTGCCAAACGTGTGTGCGTGAAGGGGACGTGTCCCCACGCTGCTTTGCTGGTTAGCATTCAAGGATACGGGAAAATATCTTAAAGCTTCCCTGGATCACAGAATAAAGCGCTGTAAGAGCCAATATACAGCTGAAGGACTTTTGTTTCCTGTGACTGACAGTTCTTTACAAATTGACATCTTAGCCAAATGTTCAGCTAACATCAATCGTTATAGCTTCCCAGAAGCCAATTTACACCACCTTACAGTAGATGGAGATAGCCATAGGATATCACAAAGATAAAAGACGCGCTGATATAAAAAGTTCTTTCACCGTATCAGGCTGGTCAAAAGGAAAGGAATTGTTTTCTGCAAAAAGAGTAGCTTCTTGGCCAATAAGCATCGTTGTCAGAAAATCATTGCCAAAACCCCTCCTTTTGAATTTAAATTAGTTCTATAGTATTTTTTAACAACTTTGTTTCAGTTTCTTCATAATGCAGTGGTCTGTGGCCTTGGGGTTGTTGGGCTCCACCGGCTTTGCTCCCCAAAACTGAAAGCCCTGGCACATTGGGTAAGAGATCATTAAATGGAGAAATTTACGAACGCATATTATCAAATTATAACTTCTATGAGACGTTCCATTTGTCGCTTCTAAAAAAATGTCAGAGGTAACGTAGAGCAAAAACTGTAAAGCTCCCTAAGGGCTTAAGGGCCCCGTGGGTCTGGTCGCGTCGGGGTTCGTACGGACACGGGCAGAGCAGAGCCCCGGGGAGCAGAGGAGGAGCCGAGCGAACAGCAGAGCTGCTGCTTTCCACATCCAGCCCAAACAGGAAGGTCTTTGGCCCATTCTGCAAGAACCTCAAAGTTACAAAAGCATATATTTAACATCGTGAAATGAAACTGCAGGGGGAAGAACATCCCAAATCAAAAGCAGCATTAACTGCGTTGGGAGTGTCAATGCCATCAGATGCTACCATTTCGAAGGACAAAGATCCACAAATACTAATGTCAATTCTGCCCTAACATTCAACTGACCCAATATGTAGCATTTTTACTGCAATGGGCTAAAAGTGCCAAGAATTAATATTGTGTCCTCCCATTAAAAAAAAGGAGCACTTATGACTTACCGACTCCACTGTATTTACGGCCTTGGTTAAAGCTGAAGCTAAGCACATGCCTCAATGCTCTGATGAATCAGTAATATTCTTTTAAAAGAAATAAGTAATTATTTCAGCAAAAATAACAATTTCTGCATTTCCATTCATAGCCAATTATTTGCGGCAAATGTAAATCCAATGTGACATTTTGAGTATAGCACTTAAATTAAAAGTTTGTGGCTGATAATCATTGCCCAGATTATTAATAATAGAAATTAGTTTAATTTTCTACAATTTCAGGAAAGTTTCAACCCAACGTATTATGGTCTGCAACCACCCTAATATTTATGTCCACCAAATTTTTAATGGACCATTTTTGGGGGATTTCCCCCCCCCCCCACCCCGAGTGAGTTAATCTTACTTATTTGCTCCAAAATATTAATGCTAATTTTCTTTGCCAGTTAATTTGGGGGTAGAAAACATAACGTGGGCTCAGTCCCTCTTGTTTGATAATTTAATACCGATATTACTTACGTTATTAGTTTTACTGGTAAATCAAGGAGCAAGTTGCCGGAATCCAGCTGTGACCCCAGGGCAGGAACTTTCTGCCGGCTGTCACCTTCTGACAGTTGGGGCTGTTAATTACCTCCAACAGTTGGAGCACAAGCACCTCTCTGTCTGCCAGCTGGCGGCCTCCGCCTCGTGCTGGCAGCCTGAGAAGATTTAAAACCTGTAACAAAAGGCTGCTATGTAAACAGTTTATTGTATAATACACAATGGCAGCAGTAGACCCACATCGGGAATCAAAGGGAGCCTCTGCGCCCGTGAGTGGTTCAGGCTGGAAACCCAGCGAGCCCCCGATTGCCTCCTCCCGTCAGGCAGCCGCAAAACCTGATGTCCTGAGTGAGCCAGGAGCTGAGCTCCTCAGGCTCTGAATCCGGGGTGGAATCATGGAATCACAGCATGGTTTGAGTTGGGAGGGACCTTAAAGATCACCCAGTTCCATCCCCCCCTGCCCTGGGCAGGGACACCTCCCACCAGCCCAGGTTGCTCCAAGCCCCGTCCAACCTGGCCTTGAACCCCTCCAGGGATGGGGCAGCCACAGCTTCTCTGGGCACCCTGGGCCAGGGGCTCACCGCCCTCACAGCCAAGAATTTCTGCCTCAGATCTCATCTCAGTCTCCCCTCTGTCAGTGGAAAACCCTTCCCCCTCGTCCCACGGCTCCCCTCCCTGCTCCAGAGTCCCTCCCCAGCTTTCCTGGAGCCCCTTGAGGGCCTGGAAGGGGCTGGAAGGTCTCCCCGGAGCCTTCTCTTCTCCAGGCTGAGCCCCCCCCAGCTCTCTCAGCCTGTCCCCACAGCAGAGGGGCTCCAGCCCCCCCAGCATCTCCGGGGCCTCCTCTGGCCCTGCTCCAACAGCTCCATGTCCTTCTGATGTCAAGGACTCCAGAGCCCAACTGAGTGTCCGAATTGTTGTGGTACCATTAAACTATAGCAATTACTTTAATATGGGAAAACAGCACTTTAATTGCCTGGTGATGTGCCAGTCGCCAGCCAAGGGGAACTGCAAAAATCATCTTTGAGGTTTTCCTCTCAGAAAACACATGCAGATCTCATGTGCATCTTCTCAGGTCCCCTTGAGTCCGTGAAGTGGCACAAATGTCCCCATGAGCTTCAGCTGATATATTTCACGGAAAGAGCTCATGAGGGAGCTCCCTTCTGAGGGAGCAGTGTCACCGTGCTGTATGTAAAACTTGCGAGCTGCTCAAGAGGTGTGAGAAGGAGGTTCCTTATTCCAAACTGATGAGAGGATTTCAATATGGCCACCACTGCTCAGAGCCTGCCGCTAAACCAGTGCCGAAGCCAGGCAAGGGGAAAGGCACAAAAAGTGGTTTGCATTTCAGCTTCTGGAAGAAGTCACTTCATGTCTTCACCTGCCAATCATTTAAGTTTAGGAAACTGAGCCACCCTAAGCAAGGGTCAAAGAAGGTACCCAAGCCCTTTTGATAGCTTCAGCTGCGGGGTTCGAGCCCTTGCCGAGAGGCAGAGCTGGGTCGCCGTCTGTCCCAAGCCTGGGAAGGTTCAAGTCCCCATCTCTCTTCTGCCTGGGGAGCAGCCTGAGAATTTCCAGGGGAGCCTGGGCCACCAGAGACCTAGAACTGCAAAACTGATGAAATCAAAGAGAGCAAGAAGGAGCATAACTATGGGCCAGGATGAGACAGTCTTCCCTGGCAGGGAGGTCTTCTGGATCCCATCCCTCTTCTCTGTAATGCTCGAATGTTTCACATGCTTGGTGCAATAAGAACAGCGTTTCTGTAACAGAAATTTGTGGAGTTTTACAGTCCTGAGGTAACAACAAAGTCACAAGTTATCTCACAATTTCCAATTGCGTGTATATAAATTTGAATCGAATACGTTTAGTTAAGGAATATTCCCTACTATCAGGTTTGCATATCCATTTTAAGAGCGTTCAGACATCTGCTATCTCTCTACCATACTTCGATAAAAGTTATTAATACTGGTGGTAAGCCAGATCTTCCCGGGGCCTTTAAATGGTGTCATTAGAACAGTTGAAATCATTCTTGAACTGTAAGGAGCAAGAGGAGCAGTAAACTTTGCATTCCAGGAGGGGAAATAAATGAAAAAGAGATTTGTAACAAAATTATTGCTGTGGAAATGTTTCTGAGTGATCATTATAGAACGTTCTCTGTCTCACTAGGTTTTTACTCAGAGTCAAAATAATCCATTCATACCTTGGTATAAATATTATTTCTTACATGGAAATGAAATTTCATGCCAGTGGTACATTTCCCATAGATGTCACAATACTGTTTATTAAATTTATTCTAAGAAATATTGCAGCTTACGTCCTTTGAACTGACTCCTAGAGAAAAGGAACTACTCTTGGCCTAGAGGAAAAAAAACGTTACTATTGGACTAGCGAGTCCTAGGGACTTCTATTTGCAAAAATCAACAATAGCGGCCCAAGGACAGCCTGCCTGCTCTGCTGACCTCCAAATGTGTCCAAGCCTCCCAGCCCAGAGATGTCCACGTTATTTTTAAAAAGGAAATACCTGGGAATGGCTTTTATATCACTACCGAGAACGTAATTTCACTCCTATACTTGGAGTTTGTGTATTCCTGACAGCCCTTTCGAAGCTACAAGCTTAATGAGGCTTAATCTCACCCTATCCACTTAGAGCACATGGATCCTGAGGTAGGATGTACCAAATTGTGGTTTTGGCCGCCATGGAGCCTCCCGGTATTTACACCGGTACAAACAGGAGCAAAGTTTGGCCCAGTGACTGCAATGCATAACGCTGGAAGGATTCCTAAAACGTGTATGTACTCTGAAGTTGGAAATTTAATGTAGAAGAAAGACAAAGTAACGTCAAATCACCGCTTTATATGATTTATACGCGTGAAGCATTGCTTTCAGATTCTTTCCACGTTGCTATTGGAGGATGCTTTGCGAACGATGCCCAGAAATTTATACCAATTGCGGGTATAAAGCAAACTGCCTTCACCGCCCAGCTAAAGCAAGGCCCGTTTCTTTGCCATTCCCCTCTCCAAAGCCGTGGCAGACCTTTTCCCAGCTCCCATTCCTGCAGGCGACCCCTCTCTCACGGCTCACCCCATCGCTGCTGGCCCAGCAGCCGCATCTGCCCCGTGTTGCCGTATCGCTCCGATGCTCCCTCGGAGCCGGGGAAATGTCAGCGAGACGTACCTGGTATCTATCACCGGCAGTCCTGCTGTCAGACAACTGACTGCAGCAGAGCCGTTTTAAAGCAATTTCACAAAATGTTCTATGGTTTTTCACCAATCAGAAGCACCCTGATAGTGCTGTATTTTTACACTATTTTTTTAATTTGAATAAACTCCTGTTTTATTTGTCACTTCAAATAGCAAGTATAGAAATATGTCAGTGTGGTTGTCTTTATCGTATTCTAACATATTATTTAACATATTTCCTAGAAAGGATATTTTTAAGCAAATCAGTTGTCTCCTAGCCACTTTACGGGTAATAATCACTAAAGTTTCTTTTGCTTGAAGATTTCTGTATTCCCCTCTGCTTTCCAAAAATTATTTAATTTGATTCCTGCTAGAACATTTCTACTAGAAAAAATTCATGGTCACTTAGGCTGTTTCACTGTTTCATTGGGAAAATTTATAATATTTTATTCATTAGGCTTTTCTTTTTTTTTTTCCTTTTTCCTAAAATAAGTAGATATTCATTCCTTTTTTTTTTTTTTTAACTAAAATAACCAGATATCATGGTCTATTTCATAGATACAATGCTGGGTTTTTAAGATGGTCTAATATTTGGGCTCTTCCAAATTGCTTAAAATTTCGAGTTTCACATTTTCCTTCCCGTAATTTATTTTTTCTTTGAGTTTTTTTTTTTTTTTCAGTGATGAACCCCCCACCGCCTCCATCCCTTCTTCTTGCCCCGTGTTCCCATCAGCTGTACCTTTGCACAGACACGACGCATTCGCCATATTCTCTTCACTTCATGTGGGTAGTTTCATGCCTGTGAGAGGTCCCACCCAACCCGATTGTTCCACTGGGGTTCATCAAGACGTCGCTAACTGTGCAGAACCCTGAGTGGGGAGCGCACGTGTCCCTTGGCACCATGAGCCCATCACAACCTGCTGAGGGACAGCCCTGTGACGGGACCGAGCCTGGGGGCCTGATGGTCCTCTCCCACCAAAATCCTGCACTGGAGATTGGAGGAGATGTGGCCTGCGGGGGAGGAATCCCTGAATTTCCCTTCTTTTTGCACTTCCCAGCACCACAGAGCAGAGGGAAGCGAAGGAGAGAGAGGTTCGGGAGGAAGAGGCTTTGCTCAGGCTTTCTTTGATCTGCTCCAGGTGAAGCTTTTCTGACCCAGGCAGAGCAGATCAAAGAAAGAAGCCAGAATACAGAGCACTCGAGTATTTCATGACTGTAGAAAATACTGCCACAAAAGTGCCCCTTTTTATTTTGAAAATGTGCTCACCTTACCTATAACCTGCCATGGCACTTATTACTAAAACCAGATGATCACAAACTATTGATTATTTTATGTACCTCTGTCAGGAAGGCATCAGCTGTGTAGTGTCCCAGATAAAAAACCTGTGACTGGCAGACGTAGAGCACAATAAAACCAACAGAAACAAATGATAACAAATTGCACATCTATTTTATTTCTAAAAATACCTTTGCTTCAAGAGATTTTAATTTCAAATCTTCAGTGAGCCAGTGATCAGTAGAAGACTTCCTTTGATCATTAGTAAATCCTAGCTCTGAATAATCCAGTCGGAGGCAGTAAATGAGCTGATGTATTGCCATCTTCTTAATATTTAAGACTACTGAGTAGTCTTTAAGCAGCAGAGCCTTTTAACTGCATAAACCCTAAATCCTGGTTGCAGTATTTATGTTGTAATGTTGTGGTTTCGGCTGGGAGGGAGTTGACTTTCTCGCCACCAGCCGGTGCAGTGCCGTGGTTCGGGTTTGGGATGGGAATGCTGTTGCTATAAAACGCTGGTGGGTTTGGTTGTTGCCGGGCACTCAAGGCCGTTCCTGCTCCTCACCCCACCCCACCAGCGATGGGCTGGGGGGCACAAGGGGCCGGGAGGGGACACGGCCGGGACGGCTGACCCCGACTGACCACAGGGACACTCCATGCCATGGGACGCCACGCTCATGGTATAAAGCTGGGGGAGAAGGAGGAAGGGGGGACGCTGGGAGTGATGGCGTTTGTCTCCCCAAGTCACCGTTACAGCGATGGAGCCCCGCTTCCCTGGGGATGGCTGAGCACCCCCCTGCCATGGGGAGCAGGGAATGCATTCCATGGTTTCCTTTGCTTTTGCTCGACCTGATGAACTTTATCTCTCAACTTTATCTCCACCCACGAGTTTTTCCTCTTTTACTCTTCAGATTCTGCCCCCCATCCCACCGGGGGGAGAGAGCAAGCGGCTGCATGGTCCTACCTGCCAGCTGGGGTGAAACCCCAAGATGTACTAAGCTCCATGCTCCATGCTTTATAGCCATAATTAGATAATTTTCTGCCCCAAGCAGAATTTTCTTGCCCTCTAGCAAAGGCTTATCCTTGTGATTGCCTTTCCACCTTGTGAGCAGTCCCACTGAGCTCCACCAATTCTTGGTGGACCATGTCAGGATTTGTCAAAGCACTTGCACATCACGCCCAGGACGTTGCCTTCGGGACCAGTCACAGGAGCAACCCCTTTGCCAAAAAGATCCCAATATAGAATCATAGAATCGCCTAGGTTGGAAGAGACCTTTAAGATCACTGAGTCCAACCATCAACCCAACACTGACAAAAACCACCACTAAACCTTATCTCTAAGGACTATGTCTACCCGTCTTTTAAATACCTCCAGGTTGAGGATGGTGCCTCAACCACTGCCCTGGGCAGCCTCTTCCAATGCTTAATAACCCTTTCAGGGTAAGAATTGTTCCCAATATCCATCCTAAACCTCCCCTGGTGCAACTTGAGGCCGTTTCCCCTTGTCCCATGGCCTGTTCCTTGGGAGAAGAGCCCGACCCCCCCTGGCTACCCCCTCCTTTCAGGGAGCTGTAGAGAGCGAGAAGGTCTCCCCTCAGCCTCCTCTTCTCCAGGCTGAACCCCCCCGGCTCCCTCAGCCGCTCCTCACCAGACTTGTGCTCCAGACCCCTCACCAGCTCCGTTGCCCTTCTCTGGACACACTCCAGCACCTCAATGTCTTTTTTTGTGGTGAGGGCCCCAAAACTGGCCACAGAACAGCCTTGCCGAGGTGGTTTGCCCGTTCTTTTTTCACGCCTGGAGCTGGTGGGCAGGGGCAGGAGGAGGGAGCGCGGGTTCCCCTCCCAGCCAGAGAGAGGGTGCCATCTACTGAGGCACTGAACCGCTCCGCGGCGAGCCCGGCTGGAAAGCTCGTAAGAGCAAAGTAAATCCACGAATGTGATGAAACTCATGAAAAGGAGCGTTTCAGGAAGGGCTGCGTTTGTTCACATCACTGCGTGGTTCCGTTCGCTCTGTGCTCAGGACGAGTGAGCAGCTTTACGGCGAACAGGGATCTGATACAAAAGATTATTTTGGCACACATGCTTTAAAACAAAATTCATTATAAATCCCTGCCATTTACACAGTTACAGGATGGGATTAAATGAATAGTTATCGTGTAGTCATTGGGGTTGTTAACCCTGAATTCCCTTTGTGTATTTTTAGGGAATCTGGAGTTTCTATTAAGCCTTTGTTAAAATCCACTTCACGCCGATGGTTATAGAGTGAATTATCATTTTATGCCACGCATGGAACCTCAAACCCATTATCCTGAAAACAGATTACAGAACTATTTCTGCTAATACTTTTATCTGATACTGCGAAATCCATCACTGTGACGTTTTGTATAACAAGGGTCACAAATAAACAGCATATTTTCCTCTTGCAAGAACATTTTTGAACCCCGTCTCCGAGTACTTTGGTCGGTGTGTTTGTTTCAAAAGCCAGATCTGTATTTTGCAGGACAGACTCGTTTCATTATCTGTTGGTATCTGTCTTCTTTAATGAGCAAAGGGCACTAAAGACACTGGAGAGACAGAGCAAATGCCTCTATACGTGACTGTGAGTAAATCACAGGCTGTGTGTAAGCCCAACACATGCTTTCTGTTCATAATCCACAGGGGAGTGTACTAATCGTGCGTTTTTACTGCGGCTCCATGTATCCAAACATTTGACCAGGTAAAATTATTGGAGATGTCAGGGAAAAAGATATATTTGCTGTTCTTGCTTTCACCTCATCTTAGAACGTAAAACCCTGTAAATAAAAGCTAATCTTGGCAAATCACGCAGAAAAAGTCAAAATCAAGTTGTCAAAGTAATAAACAGTCCGATACAGATGACAGGTTTCTTTGTTACAAAATAATATACACATGTCAGCTGTAAAAAAGATAGGCTGAGACCGAAATGTCCTGGTTTTGAAACAACAAGTATGAAAAGTTCTTGTTCTCAGGGTCCTATACAACTGAGCTATGATAAAGTTCAAAAGGATTTTTTGATGGTTTTGTTGTGTTCTTTTTTCCTAAACATTTTTCGTCAGCCTACCCTGATCTAACAATTTATTGCAGTCTGATAGATAGCAAAAGCAGAGAGGAGCGTCGGCCAATAGCTGTACTGGCTTTTGGGGGCTTATTTTGCTTTACCGGTGAATGACAATTGTGACTGGAAATGGTTGAAGCTTATGGTTGTGTCTTTGCCGTTCTTACCACCAGATTATGAAACAAACGTAGATTTTTCACATGCAGATGTAGATGCCGTGACTGTGTTTGGCATCGAGAAGTATTTACGGCAGATCAAATTGTTCTCTGATGTTTTGGACAGATTTTACAATCAACAGGTTAAGTTAACAGGAGTTGTGAATTATATCTGAGCGGTATTTATAAACAAGAGTCAAATTTATGCATGCAGGAGGATGCTGAGATGTTTGAATAACACTGTCAACGTGTCTACTGCCGACACCGCCTTCCTCCTCCCCTTTACTGCTCGCTGGTGGGATTCTTTTTTTGAGATATCCAGGTCTCTCAGCAGGTATGTGTGGGTTGATTTAAGCTTCCAAATAAAACAGAGCGCCGCAGTTGCTATTCCAGGGGTCACCCGCTGCTAAAAGTCCTTTTTTTTCTGATCTTCCCAGCGTACTGTCCCCTTCTGTAGTGCAGCTAAACAGTGTTTCGGATATTTGAAGCCAAGTTCAGGTTTCTGAATAAGTGCCTGGAGAATACCAATTTAATTTAGAAGCAGTATGGCTCAAGTGTTTCCTGGCGTTTGATATCATCGCCTACGATTTTGCAATAGGTGATGGAACACTCTTCTCTGAAAGAGCATTGAAGAAATAAGAGTTGAGCACGTCTGTTAAAAACTTTAAGTGGATTCGTTTTCTTTTCCATGCTTATTTTTGTATTGTCGTAGTTTACAGAGTTTCTGAGCTCCCGGAGGCCCTGTTGTGACAGTCACCGAGGAGAAACGCAACCAAAGGCAGCACCTATTTGATGCTCCTCCTAATTTCTTGGGGCTTTTTTTAACTCTGCCTGCACCAAAATTGAGAAGGCCCATCGCGGATTTAACGCAGTCTGTCTGGGCTCCCCCTAGAAAGAGATGTCGAGATGTCGTAGTCTGGCCCTTACCAAATGTTTGTTTCAATAAATTGCTTTAAAGTTGTCGGTAAGCAGAAAAATAATCAAGAAAATATTGTCCTCACATTTCCTGGTGAAATGTGAACAACACGCACGTGAACTTTGTGGCCTATTGCGTGCATGGAGGGCTGTGAATCGTGAATTCCAGTATTTTGACTCCAGGCTTTATATTCAGTCGTTGGTCGGCTTTGGGCACAGAACTGAGACACTCCGTACTTCACGTTTTGTGTATTTAAGAAAAGGGAGAGATGGCAACAGCGTAATTACCCACCTCCCCTTTTAAGGGCTGGGCACTTAGTGCTGCTACAACACTTTGAAGATAGGCTTTCCAGAACTTAAATATGATGAGGCATTTATACAGATAATAAAACATCCATACTTACCGAGGATAAGATACGGGGGATTTAAAATGCTCAAGCTTCCTGGCATAACGAACTGCTTGAGATTAGGAGGGAAACCTTTCCTCCAGGCAGGTTATTACTCAGGGTATTACTTTTGGTGGTTACGGGGTAGATTACGTGTTTCTTTGAAGCATCACAGGCTGTTGGCTGGAGCCGGGTACCAGGTTAAACAAGCTGCCGGCCTCGATGGGAGCGGCAGGTCTTAGTCTTCTGTGCTCCTCGGCCCTCCCGGGCTGGTGGAGATGGACCCTTGTGCTTCCACGCGCCTCGGTGAGAGGCACAACATGCCTGGCTATGGCTACGCCGCGTGGCTGAGAGATGTCCCGCCTCACCAAGCCCTTCGGTATTTCAGCTTTTCACATTCGTTGTATGACATTTTAAAGCTTGCGGTTCCGACTTGGTTGAGTGGACATAACGCAAACAAGAAGAGCCTTACTAATTAAAAACTCATAAAGCAACCCAGGTGGCTTTGACTCAGCTGGAGGGTAACTCAACGAGCGATGGTGGTGGCAGATTTGGGGTTGGGTCATCTCCAGGGGTAGAACCAGAAGAGCACACCCGACTATCCCACTCATCCCTGGCCGTTGCCTCCCCATTCCGGGGGTGGGTTAAGCCCCAGGGGGGCGGCAGGGAAGACCCCAGGCCACCCCGTGTCCCTGGCTGCAGTGCCTGGGAGCGGGCACTTGCCATCCTGGTGCTGGGGTGGGCAGTGAAGAATCTGTTCAAAAATGGTTTGCTCAGACGCACTGAAATGGTAAAATAGTTGCCAGAAGAAAGTCTTTTGTTGGCCTATTTCGAGCAAAAGTAAAAATAAAGCAAGAGATAGAGGCTTGCTGTTAACAAGTAAGAACACTCCTCCTTGAGAAAATGCTGTTTGCAGCTTTGCCCCGGCATTTTTAAATACACACGACTACACGGAGCGCGTGTCTGGTATGTGTGCGTGTGCTTGTGTAATAACTAGCTTAAATTCGGGCCTGATTTTTTTAAAAAAAAACCACAACTTGCTTATCAGACAGCACGTCTCATTTCATTTTCATTCGGTTCATAGTTTCTGTTTTACTGCCTTATTATATTGTTCCAGTTCACGGGATGTTTCTCTCTCTTCATCCCTTTTTCCCCTTTTGTTATGTACTTTTTATATATGTATATACAGAGAGAGAGAGAGCAAAATAATCGCTCATGAGAAATCTTGAAACCCTTTTCCTTCCCTAAACAGCAACGAGAGATTTACATTTATAACTAGGGAGCCGGGGGCTGGGAGGCAGCTCGCTAACACACGCCAGCAGTGAAGCTAGGCAGATAAATTTTTCAGTTCTTTTATCTAGTAAACATCCTAATGATCG